>NC_053496.1:152475377-152534531 GCF_905171775.1 Rana temporaria
AAAGGTCACATGACACACTCTAAACCTGCTCCATAGGATTACATTATAACCGATAAAAAAATCACTAAACGTAAATTGCGTTTTCACAAAAACCGTAAAAGATATCAATCTAAAAAGTCATGTTTGGATAGCTGAATATTTTGTGACCGCTTTAAAGTTTGTTTGGTGTCTGTAAGTGAAAGTATGAAGGAGCTGAAACTTTTGGCAGAACGTGTGTTTTGAAGCAGGAAAAAGGATGTTCTCATTGACTTCAATGTTAAAAAAAAGTGTCTAAAAGCTTAATATTTTAAAAAGTATAAATAGTACAAAAAAACTTGAAGAAGTCCCATCGTTAGCTGAATGAGACGAACATTTTAAAAGTTAATGGTCTCAATAGCTGAAAGTATGCAGAAGTTACGCAGAGCCAAAAAACGTACGGAATAAAATTAAGAAGAAGAATAATAAAAAACGAATATCAATACTGGGAATGCTTATTAAAGCATTCCCACTAATTAAAACTAGAAAATGCATTCCCTGAGGAAAATGCGAGTGGGAATGCTGAATTGCTGAGCCCGCACCAAAGCCATTCACCATAACCACTACACTATCTTTAGGACACACAGCTCCTTTCTCTATCTGCAAAGTAGAGAGTATGCTGACTTCCTGGTCGCCCCTCCCCCCTCAAGAGGTTTCCCCTCCCCCCAGGTCAGTGAGGAGGAATATTGCACTGAGGTAGAAAGCTATTTATGGAAAGAAATTCCATTACAAACGCCTTTTAATTCACAGACCAATACATTAATTACGCCTCCAAACAAAACGTAATAAATCCACAACCGTACATGCGATCGATACAGCGACTTCACCGTTTGAAAGACGCGGCCCTTGTGAACGCATCGATATGAAATTTATGTTGATAAACTTAAAATTGTGGCCATGCCAGCGATTTAGAAAAGAGCGTCTTTGTGTGTTTTGCAGGAAAATTTTTAAAATTTTTAACATGGACGGTCAATGAGAGTGGTTTTGTCACTCTTGTCCTTTAGAAGCTCCTGGAACTAAAACTAAAATACGTATCACAAAACTGATCACATTGCCTGAAACCAGACAAGCATACCTACGTTTTGATATATAAATTGTGTATGACAAGTAGATCTTGTGGGCGTGAGAGCAATTTGTTCGCCCTTTTTTTAAAGATAATTTTTGTTTTCAAAGATCTCCACTGTAAAGGTCACATGACACACTCTAAATCCCTTCCATAGGGTTACATTATAACCGATTCCATTTTCTGAAAAAATCGCTAAACGTAAATTGCGTTTTCACAAAAACCGTAAAAGATATCAATCTGAAAAGTCATGTTTGGATAGCTGAATATTTTGTGACCGCTTTAAAGTTTGTTTGGTGTCTGTAAGTGAAAGTATGAAGGAGCTGAAACTTTTGGCAGAACGTGTGTTTTGAAGCAGGAAAAAGGATGTTCTCATTGACTTCAATGTTAAAAAAAAGTGTCTAAAAGCTTAATATTTTAAAAAGTATAAATAGTACAAAAAAACTTGAAGAAGTCCCATCGTTAGCTGAACGAGATGAACATTTTAAAAGTTGAATGGTCTCAATAGCTGAAAGTATGCAGGAGTTACGCAGAGCCAAAAAACGTACGGAATAAAATTAAAATTAAAATTAAGAATAATAAAAAACGAATATCAATACTGGGAATGCTTATGAAAGCATTCCCACTAATTAAGAAGAAGAATAACTAGAAAATGCATTCCCTGAGGAAAATGCGAGTGGGAATGCTGAATTGCTGAGCCCGCACCAAAGCCATTCACCATAACCACTACACTATCTTTAGGACACACAGCTCCTTTCTCTATCTGCAAAGTAGAGAGTATGCTGACTTCCTGGTCGCCCCTCCCCCCTCAAGAGGTTTCCCCTCCCCCAGGTCAGTGAGGAGGAATATTGCACTGAGGTAAGGAAAGCTATTTATGGAAAGAAATTCCATTACAAACGCCTTTTAATTCACAGACCAATACATTAATTACGCCTCCAAACAAAACGTAATAAATCCACAACCGTACATGCGATCGATACAGCGACTTCACCGTTTGAAAGACACGGCCCTTGTGAACGCATCGATATGAAATTTATGTTGATAAACTTAAAATTGTGGCCATGCCAGCGATTTAGAAAAGAGCGTCTTTGTGTGTTTTGCAGGAAAATTTTAAATTTTTTTAACATGGACGGTCAATGAGAGTGGTTTTGTCGCTCTTGTCCTTTAGAAGCTCCTGGAACTAAAACTAAAATACGTATCACAAAACTGATCACATTGCCTGAAACCAGACAAGCATACCTACGTTTTGATATATAAATTGTGTATGACAAGTAGATCTTGTGGGCGTGAGAGCAATTTGTTCGCCCTTTTTTTAAAGATAATTTTTGTTTTCAAAGATCTCCACTCTAAAGGTCACATGACACACTCTAAATCCCTTCCATAGGGTTACATTATAACCGATTCCATTTTCTGAAAAAATCGCTAAACGTAAATTGCGTTTTCACAAAAACCGTAAAAGATATCAATCTGAAAAGTCATGTTTGGATAGCTGAATATTTTGTGACCGCTTTAAAGTTTGTTTGGTGTCTGTAAGTGAAAGTATGAAGGAGCTGAAACTTTTGGCAGAACGTGTGTTTTGAAGCAGGAAAAAGGATGTTCTCATTGACTTCAATGTTAAAAAAAAGTGTCTAAAAGCTTAATATTTTAAAAAGTATAAATAGTACAAAAAAACTTGAAGAAGTCCCATCGTTAGCTGAATGAGACAAACATTTTAAAAGTTGAATGGTCTCAATAGCTCAAAGTATGCAGAAGTTACGCAGAGCCAAAAAACGTACGGAATAATAAAATTAAAATTAAAATTAAAACTAGAAAATGCATTCCCTGAGGAAAATGCGAGTGGGAATGCTGAATTGCTGAGCCCGCACCAAAGCCATTCACCATAACCACTACACTATCTTTAGGACACACAGCTCCTTTCTCTATCTGCAAAGTAGAGAGTATCCTGACTTCCTGGTCGCCCCTCCCCCCTCAGGAGGTTTCCCCCCCTCCCCCAGGTCAGTGAGGAGGAATATTGCACTGAGGTAAGGAAAGCTATTTATGGAAAGAAATAACATTACAAACGCCTTTTAATTCACAGACCAATACATGAATTACGCCTTCAAACAAAAGTTAATAAATCCACAACCGTATATGCGATCGATACAGCGACTTCACCGTTTGAAAGACACGGCCCTTGTGAACGCATCGATATGAAATTTATGTTGATAAACTTAAAAATGTGGCCATGTCAGCGATTTAGAAAAGAGCGTCGTTGTGTGTTTTGCAGAAACATTTTTTAGACTTTTTAACATGTCTCTTGTCCTTTAGAAGCTCCTGGAACTAAAACTAAAATACGTATCACAAAACTGATCACATTGCCTGAAACCAGACAAGCATACCTACGTTTTGATATATAAATTGTGTATGACAAGTAGATCTTGTGGGCGTGAGAGCAATTTGTTCCCCCTTTTTTTAAATATAATATTTTTTGTGGATGATCTCCACTCTAAAGGTCACATGACACACTCTAAACCTGCTCCATAGGATTACATTATAACCGATAAAAAAATCACTAAACGTAAATTGCGTTTTCACAAAAACCGTAAAAGATATCAATCTAAAAAGTCATGTTTGGATAGCTGAATATTTTGTGACCGCTTTAAAGTTTGTTTGGTGTCTGTAAGTGAAAGTATGAAGGAGCTGAAACTTTTGGCAGAACGTGTGTTTTGAAGCAGGAAAAAGGATGTTCTCATTGACTTCAATGTTAAAAAAAAGTGTCTAAAAGCTTAATATTTTAAAAAGTATAAATAGTACAAAAAAACTTGAAGAAGTCCCATCGTTAGCTGAACGAGATGAACATTTTAAAAGTTGAATGGTCTCAATAGCTGAAAGTATGCAGGAGTTACGCAGAGCCAAAAAACGTACGGAATAAAATTAAAATTAAAATTAAGAACTAGAAAATGCATTCCCTGAGGAAAATGCGAGTGGGAATGCTGAATTGCTGAGCCCGCACCAAAGCCATTCACCATAACCACTACACTATCTTTAGGACACACAGCTCCTTTCTCTATCTGCAAAGTAGAGAGTATGCTGACTTCCTGGTCGCCCCTCCCCCCTCAAGAGGTTTCCCCTCCCCCCAGGTCAGTGAGGAGGAATATTGCACTGAGGTAGAAAGCTATTTATGGAAAGAAATTCCATTACAAACGCCTTTTAATTCACAGACCAATACATTAATTACGCCTCCAAACAAAACGTAATAAATCCACAACCGTACATGCGATCGATACAGCGACTTCACCGTTTGAAAGACACGGCCCTTGTGAACGCATCGATATGAAATTTATGTTGATAAACTTAAAATTGTGGCCATGCCAGCGATTTAGAAAAGAGCGTCTTTGTGTGTTTTGCAGGAAAATTTTTTAAATTTTTAACATGGACGGTCAATGAGAGTGGTTTTGTCACTCTTGTCCTTTAGAAGCTCCTGGAACTAAAACTAAAATACGTATCACAAAACTGATCACATTGCCTGAAACCAGACAAGCATACCTACGTTTTGATATATAAATTGTGTATGACAAGTAGATCTTGTGGGCGTGAGAGCAATTTGTTCGCCCTTTTTTTAAAGATAATTTTTGTTTTCAAAGATCTCCACTCTAAAGGTCACATGACACACTCTAAACCTGCTCCATAGGATTACATTATAACCGATAAAAAAATCACTAAACGTAAATTGCGTTTTCACAAAAACCGTAAAAGATATCAATCTGAAAAGTCATGTTTGGATAGCTGAATATTTTGTGACCGCTTTAAAGTTTGTTTGGTGTCTGTAAGTGAAAGTATGAAGGAGCTGAAACTTTTGGCAGAACGTGTGTTTTGAAGCAGGAAAAAGGATGTTCTCATTGACTTCAATGTTAAAAAAAAGTGTCTAAAAGCTTAATATTTTAAAAAGTATAAATAGTACAAAAAACTTGAAGAAGTCCCATCGTTAGCTGAATGAGACGAACATTTTAAAAGTTAAATGGTCTCAATAGCTCAAAGTATGCAGAAGTTACGCAGAGCCAAAAAACGTACGGAATAAAATTAAAATTAAAATTAAGAAGAATAATAAAAAACGAATATCAATACTGGGAATGCTTATTAAAGCATTCCCACTAATAATAAAAAACGAATATCAATACTGGGAATGCTTATGAAAGCATTCCCACTAATTAAGAAGAAGAATAATAAAAAACGAATATCAATACTGGGAATGCTTATTAAAGCATTCCCACTAATAAAAAACGAATATCAATACTGGGAATGCTTATTAAAGCATTCCCACTAATAATAAAAAACGAATATCAATACTGGGAATGCTTATTAAAGCATTCCCACTAATAATAAAAAACGAATATCAATACTGGGAATGCTTATTAAAGCATTCCCACTAATAATAAAAAACGAATATCAATACTGGGAATGCTTATTAAAGCATTCCCACTAAAAAACGAATATCAATACTGGGAATGCTTATTAAGCATTCCCACTAATAAAAAACGAATATCAATACTGGGAATGCTTATTAAGCATTCCCACTAATAAAAAACGAATATCAATACTGGGAATGCTTATTAAAGCATTCCCACTAATACATTTATGGATATCAATACTGGGAATTAAAGCATTCCCACTAATTAAGAATAATAAATTTACGGGTATCCATACTGGGAATGCTTATTAAAGCATTCCCACTAAGTATCACACAGGCAGGATTTACAAGCAGTAGTGGTAATAGTACTAGATAGCATCAAAACACTTGGGGAAGACTTTACAGCATCAGTAGTGGCCATAGTAGTCAATAGTGTAAAAAAAATTGTGACATAGGTGTCTTGACTGAGCAGCAATAGTAGTTGTAGACATTGACAATACAGTGTCAAATCACTTGGGCAAGAGGTGCCATGATGAACAGCAGCAGCAGCAGCAGTAGTGGTAATAGCAGTATAGAGTGGCAAATAACTAGTGACATAGTTGTCTTGATTGAGCAGCAGCAGCAGTAGTAGTAGTAGTAGACATTGACAATACAGTGTCAAATCACTTGGGCAGGAGGTGCCATGATGAACAGCACTGGTAATAGGAGTATAGAGTGGCAAATAACTTCTGACATAGGTGTCTTGACTGAACAGCAGCAGTAGTATTAGTAGTAGTAGTAGATACAGAGTCATATCACTTGGGCAGGAGGTGCCATGATGAACAGCAGTGGTAATAGGAGTATAGAGTGGCAAATAACTTCTGACATAGGTGTCTTGACTGAGCAGCAGCAGTAGTAGTAGTAGTAGTAGATACAGAGTCATATCACTTGGCCAGGAGGTGCCATGATGAACAGCAGTGGTAATAGGAGTATATAGAGTGGAAAATAACTTCTGACATAGGTGTCTTGACTGAGCAGCAGCAGCAGTAGTAGTAGTAGTAGTAGATACAGAGTCATATCACTTGGCCAGGAGGTGCCATGATGAACAGCAGTGGTAATAGGAGTATATAGAGTGGGAAATAACTTTTGACATAGGTGTCTTGACTGAGCAGCAGCAGTATTAGTAGTAGTAGTAGATACAGAGTCATATCACTTGGGCAGGAGGTGCCATGATGAACAGCAGTGGTAATAGGAGTATATAGAGTGGGAAATAACTTCTGACATAGGTGTCTTGACTGAGCAGCAGCAGCAGTAGTAGTAGTAGTAGTAGATACAGAGTCATATCACTTGGCCAGGAGGTGCCATGATGAACAGCAGTGGTAATAGGAGTATATAGAGTGGGAAATAACTTCTGACATAGGTGTCTTGACTGAGCAGCAGCAGCAGTAGTAGTAGTAGTAGTAGATACAGAGTCATATCACTTGGGCAGGAGGTGCCATGATGAACAGCAGTGGTAATAGGAGTATATAGAGTGGGAAATAACTTTTGACATAGGTGTCTTGACTGAGCAGCAGCAGTATTAGTAGTAGTAGTAGATACAGAGTCATATCACTTGGGCAGGAGGTGCCATGATGAACAGCAGTGGTAATAGGAGTATATAGAGTGGGAAATAACTTCTGACATAGGTGTCTTGACTGAGCAGCAGCAGCAGCAGTAGTAGTAGTAGTAGTAGATACAGAGTCATATCACTTGGCCAGGAGGTGCCATGATGAACAGCAGTGGTAATAGGAGTATATAGAGTGGGAATAACTTTTGACATAGGTGTCTTGACTGAGCAGCAGCAGTATTAGTAGTAGTAGTAGATACAGAGTCATATCACTTGGGCAGGAGGTGCCATGATGAACAGCAGTGGTAATAGGAGTATATAGAGTGGGAAATAACTTCTGACATAGGTGTCTTGACTGAGCAGCAGCAGCAGTAGTAGTAGTAGTAGTAGTAGTAGTAGTAGATACAGAGTCATATCACTTGGGCAGGAGGTGCCATGATGAACAGCAGTGGTAATAGGAGTATATAGAGTGGGAAATAACTTCTGACATAGTTGTCTTGACTGATCCAGAGGAGTCATGGGAGAAAGTCATGTGGTCAGATGAGACCATAATATAACTTTTTGGTCATAATTCCACTAACCGTGTTCGGAGGAAGAAGAATGATGAGTACCATGCCAAGAACGCCATCCCTACTGTGAAGCATGGGGGTGGTAGCATCATGCTTTGGGGGTGTTTTTCTGCACATGGGACAGGGTGACTGCACTGTATTAAGGAGAGGATGACCGGGGCCATGTATTGCGAGATTTTGGGCAACAACCTCCTTCCCTGAGTTAGAGCTTTGAAGATGGGTCGAGGCTGGGTCTTCCAACATGACAATGACCCAAAGCACACAGCCAGGATAACCAAGGAGTGGCTCTGTAAGGATCATATCAAGGTTCTGGCGTGGCCTAGCCAGTCTCCAGACCTAAACCCAATAGAGAATCTTTGGAGGGAGCTCAAACTCTGTGTTTCTCAGCGAGAGCCCAGAAACCTGACTGATGTAGAGAAGATCTGTGTGGAGGAGTGGGCCAAAATCCCTCCTCCAGTGTGTGCAAAGCTGGTGAAAAACTACAAGAAAGGTTTGACCGCTGTAATTGCAAACAAAGCCTACTGTACCAAATATTAACATTGATTTTCTCAGGTGTTCAAATAGTTATATTCAGCACTGTAAATACATCAGGTCCGGGGCTCCATCAGGGAATGCATGACAAGGGACCCTTCAGCGCCCTGAACCGACGGCGGGTGCCAGAAAGTTACCACCGATCCAGGACTCATTCATCTTTATGAATGTGAGTCTGTCCACGGAGTCTGTGGACAGACGGGTCCTCTTGTCCGTGACCACCCCACCTGCCGCGCTGAATGTCCGCTCAGATAGTACGCTGGAGGGGGGGCAAGACAATAACTCCAGCGCATACTGAGCGAGCTCGCGGCAGGTGTCCAATCTGGCAACCCAGTACTCCATGGGGTCGTCGTTAATCATACTCTCAGAAGCACCGACGGACGCCATGTAATCTGCCACCATGTGGGCCAGCCGCTGGTGGTGACTGCTGCTGCTGCTGCTGGTACTGGGTCGCTCCGATTGGAAGAACATCCTCATCTCATCCATTAGGTCCCCTGCTCGGCTGCTGTTGGGTGCAGCCACCTGCTGGGTGAGATGAGGGGGGACAACTGGAGGCCGGGGAGTTGACTGCTCCAACCGGCTGACAATGCCTGCCTGCAGTTCCTCTATCCGGTGCTGCCTCCGGCTGGCTGGGATGAACTGCTCCAGTTTCCCCTTGCACCTGGGATCCAAAAGGGTGGCCATCCAAAAATCATCCCTCTCCTTGATGGTCTTAATCCGGGGGTCCCTCCTGAGGCATCTCAGCATGTGGGCAGCCATGGGGAAGAGCACAGCCCGCTGTGACTCCTCACTGCTGCCCAGGTCAATGAGGTCAGACTCTTCATCCCTGAGGCGCTGCTGCTCACGCTCAGAGATGCCCAACCCCCGGACTATCGGTGCCCCCAACACCGGCTCTCCCTCCTGACCAGGCCCTGACTCCAGGATGACACCAGCAACCTCCTCATCATCATCATCCTCCTCCTCCTCGTCCTGGCCCTGGTCTCGGTGGAGCATTGCTGCCTCCTCCTGCTCCACCAAGGCACTCTCCCCAGCTTCGAGCAGGCGATCTAGTGTCCTCTCCAGCACGAACACTATAGGGAGCACGTCATTGAGGCCGACATGCTCCCTGCTCACCATCTTGGTCGCCTGCTCGAAGGAGGACAACACATGGCAGACCTGGTGTATCTGCCCCCACTCCGCACAGGTGATGAAAGGGAGTTTTAGTGAAGTCCTCTCAGTGCCTAGCTCCAGCAGGTACTCCCTCACCGCCCTTCGCTGCTCCCACAACCTCTTCAGCATGTGGAGGGTGGAGTTCCACCGCGTCACACTGTCCACAATCAGCCTGTGAAGGGGCAGCCTGTTGACCCGCTGCAAATTGGACAGGGACGCGGTAGCGGTTGGGGAGCGCCTGAAGTGGCTGGCAATCCTACGCACCCTTAGCACAATGTCACTCAACCCGGGATAGGTGCGCAGGAACTTCTGCACCACAAGGTTGAGGACATGTGCCAGACAGGGCACGTGGGTCAGACTGCCAGCATTGAGGGCGGCGAGTAGGTTGCTGCCGTTATCACAGACAACCATACCTGCCTGGAGCCTTCGGGGTGTCAGCCACTTCTGGACCTGAGCCTGAAGTGCGGTCAGCACTTCAGTGCCAGTGTGTCTCCGGTCCCCTAAACTAACAAGCTGGAGCACGGCCTGACAGCGCACGTGCCCCACACTTGAGTAGCTACGGGGGCGCTTGCTGGGAGGCTCAGCAGCTGCGGAGACAGTGGCTTGAGGGAGACCAGCAGTTCTCCCCTGGACACCCCGGGGCGGCACCACAAAATCTGTTGCCGCCGATCCCTCCCCGGCGCCTCGGAGGGAAACCCAATGGGCCGTGAAACTTATGTAGCGCCCCTGCTCATGCCTGCTGGTCCAGCCATCCATTGTCAGATGAACCCTGTCGCTGACAGCGTGATCCAGCGACAGGGTTACATTCTGCACAATGTGCCATTGGGGTTGGGCCTGCTCCAACATCTGCCTGAAGGGGTTGCTGTCAACTATGTTGAAGGGCAGCAGGTGTTGGGCAATAACCCTTGCCAGGAGCCCATTGAGGGAACGCACACGTCGGTCTCCAGGGGGGAAGGGAGTGGTGCGTTCAAAGGCGTCTGAAATCGACGCCTGGCGACGGACGGCAGTGCAGGACACAGACGCGGAGGGTGCTGTGAAAGTAGAGGTCTGGATGCCGGTACCAGTAGCTCTACTAGAGGGAGTGGGGGGGCATGACCTGCTGGGAAGAGATGAAGCTGTGGCAGGGGCTGCTGTACCCTGCTCACTTGTGGTGGTGGCGCTGCTACCACCACCACGCTTCATCTCGTCATACACCCGCCAGTGGTTGATTCGCAGGTGCTGGTTCAGGGCTGTGGTACCCACACGAGCCAAACACTTCCCTCTCTTCACCCTGACTTTACAGATCTGGCAGATGGCCACGGTAGGGTTGTCTGCTACCAGGGTGAAGTAGTCCCAGACAGGTGACTTCAGCACCGCCCTCCTGTCAGATGGGGTGACGATGACTTGCACCTGCTGGGACTCGGTGCGCACAGGTGGAGCTGCCTGCTGCTGCTGCTGCTGCTGCTGCTGCTGACACCTCCTGCTGCCATCACCAGTGGAGACCCTGACGCTGGTCTCCCTGGTGGTGACCTGGCGCACCGTTTCCCCAGGGTGCCTACCTTCCCCGTCGTCACTGACGCAGTGAGCTGACGAGTCAGATGGCACCCATGATGGGTCACCCTCCTCTTCGCCCCCAGAGATGTCAGACCAAGGGCTGAGATGTTGTGGTCTGAGCGAACCAGCTGACATGGAGCCTCTAGCCTGGCTCCGCTGTCCCCTCACCCACGCCTGGGTCTGACTAGGTGCTGTTGTTGCCTGCACCAAAACAGCAGCACCACTTTGAAGGGATGTCTCTGGGATACTGCCAGCAGGTATCCCATCCTCCTCATCCATCCCTTCAAAAAGGTCCTGACCATCAGGACAGAGCTGGAGGTCTGCCTGATGCATGGCCTCCCCCAAGAGATCCCTCTCACTGTCGCTGTCGAACAGTAAAAAAAAATGCACTAAACAAACACTAAATAATAAATTTTTTGGGTTTTTTTTTTTTTTTTTGACAAGACAGACACTAAACACACACTAAACTAAGCTAGCTGAAAGAAATGTACACTAACAGTATGTACACTTACTACACAGAAATCTATCTAACACTAAGCTAAACTACCTGAACAACACAACACAAAACGTAGCTTTTAAAAAAGCTCTTGGGTCTTTTGCTTTGAAAAAAGCAGTTTATAATCAGTAGAATATGCACTGAAATCACTAGCAAAGTAGCAATGAAGCACAATGCTGATGCTGCAAGATCAATCAGGAACACAGACACAGAAACACAGAAACAGTCCACACTCTCTAGCCACCTTCTGAATCTGCAATGAAATGGTGCTGGGAGTGACCTTATATAATGTCCGTGCAGGCAGGTTCCTATTGGTTGCAAACCTATGACAACTGTGGTAGGAGAACTCTGATTGGCTCTGATGCAAAAGAAGGGCGGAGAAAATAATCGCGCAATATTCCTATTGCCGAATATTCGCATTGCGAATATTCGGCAATATAAAATGATCGCTTCAGCTACTCGGCCCAAGGTCTCTAATCATACCAGCAATGCTTTTAGACGTCGATGGAGATCACTAGGATGTGATCTGTTTTAAAAATGAAACTGAAAAAATCGCTCTGATGCGGAAGATAGGGGCGAAGAAAATAATCGCGCGATATTGCGATTGCCGAATAATCGCATTGAGATTTTTCGGCAAGATACAATGATCGCTTCAGCTACTCGGCCCAAGGTCTCTAATCATACCAGCAATGCTTTTAGACGTCGATGGAGATCTCTAGGATGTGATCTGTTCTAAAAATAAAATTGGAAAAAATCGAATATTCGGAATTGCGTATATTCACCGCGAAATTCGAAATATATCGCGATTACTCGAATATGCTATATTCGAGCCGAATATTCGCAATACGAATATTCGTGAGCAACACTAGTGACTATACATGGCAGCAAACATTTCACACATGAAGGCACCAGGAAAAGAGCTTTGAGACAAATCACAACTGTTTTGTTAGGCCAATCAGACCTATTTCAGCTGCAGCTGTCAAAATCTGTAGCATGAAAAAGTAACAAAAAACAAACTTCAAAATTTGAAAGTAATTTTATTGGTCAACAAAACAAGGAAAGCAAAAACAAAAACAAACAAAAAAATAAAATAAAACAAAAATAAATATAAAAAATACAAATAAACATAGGTTCATTTGAGACAGTAAACAGAATATGGTTTATGCTTTGGAAATAACAGAATAGACCCACAGACACAGGATTGAAACACTAGTCACAACATCTTGAAAAATATTTAGCAAAATAATGCAGCACAGACACATACATCAAAGTGAACACCCTAAAAAAACATACAATGACAAAAAAAAAATTGATCAAAAACATATCTGTTTTGCAAAGACATTCTTGCCAGCCGGCCCCCACACACAACCTGCCCTCTTTTCAGCTTTATACCAGCTCTATATAACATAGGCTTGTGTGCTAATGAGGCAATTGAAAACACATGGACAGCCCATGAAACACAAAACTAAAGTTCAGTTTCTACATTAGGTGAACTTGTAAGTGGGTACACCTGTTAAGGATGTCCTTAAATTACTAACCCAAAAAACACGCTCTATGAGCATGCTCAGAGACATCCAAGTGCTGTTCACACACAAAAAGCAACATCAAAAAATCTAAGTCCATGCTCAGATCACCAGAAATGCAGAGGCAGAAACATAAACAAAGCTGCAATCGCGGCTGAAAGCATGAGATCAGTGGTTTTTTTTTTACCCCCCGATCTCATGCTTTCCAGCCTGAAGGACAGATGTGAGGTCTTATTGAATTATTACGTAAAAAAATAAAATAAAATAAAAATAATAATTAAAACGCCCCTGTCCCTAGTAGCTCGCACTCAGAAGCGAACACGCATGTAAGTCCCGCCCACATATGTAAACGCCGTTCAAAACACATGTGAGGTATTGATGCGTGGGTTAGAGCGAGAGCAATAATTTTAGCACTAGACCTCCTCTGTAACTCTAAACTGGTAACCTGTAAAAAAAAACACAAGCGTCGCCTATGGAGATTTTGAAGTCCCGAAGTTTGGCGCCATTCCATGAGTGTGTGCAATATTAAAGCGTGACAAGTTAGGTATCTATTTACTCGGTGTGACATCATCATTCACATTATCACAAAAAATTGGGCTAACTTTCCTGTTTTGTTATTTTTTAACCACTTCAGCCCCTAACCATATTGCTGGTCAATGACCGGGCCACTTTTTGCGATTCGGCACTGCGACGTTTTAACTGACAATTGCGTGCGACGTGGCTCCCAAACAAAATTGGAGTCCTTTTTTTCCCACAAATAGAGCTTTCTGTTGGTGGTATTTGATCACCTCTGCAGTTTTTATTTTTTGCGCTATAAACAAAAATAGAGCGACAGTTTTGAAAAAAAATGAATATATTTTACTTTTTGCTATAATAAATATCCCCAAAAATATATAAAAAAAACATATTTTTTCCTCAGTTTAGGCCGATACGTATTCTTCTACATATTTTTGGTTAAAAAAAATCGCAATAAGCGTTTATTGAGTGGTTTGCGCAAAAGTTATATAATCTACAATATAGGGGATAGTTTTATGGCATTTTTATTAATATTTTTTTTTTACTAGTAATGGCGGCGATCAGTACTGCGACCTTATTGCGGACACTTTTGACACATTTTTAGGACCATTGGCATTTTTATAGCGACCAGTGCTATAAAAATGCATTGATTACTATAAAAATGCCACATGCAGGGAAGGGGTTAACACTAGGGGGCGAGGAAGGGGTTAATTATGTTCCCTGTGTGTGTTCTAACTGAAGGGGGGGTGAGACTGACCTGGGGAAATGACTGATCGCTATTCATACATTGTATGAACAGACGATCAGGCATTTCTCCCCCTGACAGGACCGGGAGCTGTGTGTTTACACACACAACGCCCGGTTCTCGCTCTGTAAAGAGCATTCGCAGGTGCACGGCGGTGATCGCGCCCGCCGGGCACCCGCATCGGGACCAGGGGCCAGCGGGGACGCTGATCATGAAGGGGAACTCCGCGCCAAATAAAAAAAAAAAACGGCGTGGGTTCCCCTCCAGTGGCACATCAGGCCCTTCGGTTTGGTATGGACTGTAAGGGGGAAAACCTATGCCGAAAAACCGGCGTGGGGGTTCCCCCAAGATCCATACCAAACCCTTATCTGAGCACGCCGCCTGGCCGGACAGGAATGGGGGTGGGGACGAGCGAGCGCCCCCCCACCTGAGCTGTACCAGACAGCATGCCCTCAACATGGGGGAGTGTGTGCTTTGGGGCAGAGGGGCACTGCGCCCCCACCCCAAAGCACTCTTGTCCTCATGTTGATAGGGACAAGGGCCTCTTCCCGACAACCCTTGCCATTGGTTGTCGGGGTATGCGGGCGGGGGTTATCGGAATCTGGAAGCCTTCTTTAATAAGGTGGCCCCCAGATGCCGGCCCCCCACCCTATGTGAATGAGTATGGGGTACTTTCACTTTCAATTCGGCTTGTGAAAGTTAAACAAACACATGTCACTACACTTCCCCACATCACCCCACATCCCCCCCCCCAATAGACACTCTCACAAACACCTTCTATTTACATTTCTAAATGCCGTGCGCTAGGTCTATAGAGGTGCACCATGCGCCCTCTCCTGGGCGCACTAGGCATTATAGTAAATAAAGAAATATGCTGCTCTGCCAGCGCATTTCTTTAGTAAATGTCAAAACTGCTTTTACTCCTGCCTTTGCTCCATGAATCATGGAGCAAAGGCTTGGTAAATCAGCCCCAGTGATTCTCTCTTGAACACTGGTGATGAACCCGCCACCAATAAAGCAGAGGCTTACCAGATATATAGAACCCAAATGAGCCTATGCCCAGAGGGTCAAAAAGGCTGGATGTATACAAAGGCTGTATCAGGATAGGACTTAATATGAAAGTGGAAATAAAACAGCATATCGATCAATATGTGCGGGTGATTCCACTGCTGCCACGCACATATTGATCGATATACTGTTTTATTTTCACTTTCATATTGGGGCTGATTTACCAGCATATTTCTTTATTTACTATAATGCCTAGTGCGCCCAGGAGAGGGCGCATGGTGCGTCTCTATAGACCTGGCAGACGGCATTTAGAAATGTAAATAGAAGGTGTGTGGGCGGGAGTTTATTAGGGGGGGATGTGTGGGGTGATGTGGGGAAGTGTAGTGACGTGTTTGTTTAAGTTTCCCGGGCCGAATTAAAAGCGAAAGTGATTTTTGTGAAATGATTGCCGTACGCCTGGAAGTACGCTTAAACCTGTGGGGGGTTTATTTGTGTACTGCGCATGCGTGCGCGGCAATTTAGGAGTTTCACGCCCTCTCACTACGCCGGCAAAATCTTGGTAAATCCCAAGCGGCGTAGCTGCATTTGCGCGACTTGAGGCAGCGCACGTGAAAGTCCAAACCGTTTTCAGCTTGCGCTGACCATGAAGGGGAACTCCGTGCCAAATTTCAAACAAAAAAACGGTGTGGGTTCCCCTCTGGGGGCACATCAGACCCTTCAGTTTGGTCTGGATCGTAAGGGGGAAAACCTACGCTGAAAAAACAGCGTGGGGTTCCCCCAAGATCCATACCAAACCGTTATCCCAGCACGCAGTCTGGCTGGACAGGAATGGGGGTGGGGACGAGCGAGCGTCCCCCCCCTCCTGAGCCGTACCAGACCGCATACCCTCAACATTGGGAAGTGTGTGCTTTGGGGCAGGGGGGCACTGCCCCCCCACCCCAAAGCACTCTTGTCCCCATGTCGATAGGGACAAGGGCCTCTTTGCGACAACCCTTGCCGTTGGTTGTCGGGGTATGTGGGCGGTGGCTTATCGGAATCTGGGAGCCCTCTTCAATAAGGTGGCCCCCATATGCCGGCCCCCCACCCTATGTACCCCTACCCATTCACCTGGGGGAAAAACGTAAAGTAAAAAAAAAACACCACACAGATTTTTGTAGTAATTTATTAGTCAGCTGGGGGGTCTTTTGCCGGGGCCTCCCTTTTCTTCTTTAAGCTCTTTTACAAGGGGGGTGTAGGCTCGGTCTTCGCCGTTTTCTGCGGGGGGGGGAGCCGGTTCTCTCTCTTCTGCCGGGCCCGGGCTTCTCCTGGCTGTCTTCTGCCGGGCTCCAGTCTTCTCTCTTCTGCCGAGCTCCGGTCTTCTCTCTTGCCTCTTCTACCGGGCCCCGCCCGGGCTTCTCTCCACTGTGTTCTCTGTTCCCTCTTCTGCCTGGCTCCACCGCGGGGGCCAGGGCTTCTCTCCGCTGTGTTCTCTGTGCCCTCTTCTGCCTGGCTCCACCGCGGGGGCCAGGGCTTCTCTACACTGTGTTCTCTGTTCCCGGAGCATGATGGGAATGTGATGTCACAAAGGGTGGGGTCGCAGGGTGGCATCAGCCGGTGACCACACCCTATACCTATATAAGTCTATGCGCACCGCTCAGACGCCATTACAGCAGGAGAGCTCATTGTGTCAACATCGCTGGAAGAGAAGAAGGAAGAAGACAGCGGAGAGAAGCCCTGGCCCCCGCGGTGGAGCCAGGCAGAAGAGGGAACAGAGAACACAGCGGAGAGAAGCCCTGGGCCCCGCGGTGGAGCCAGGCAGAAGAGGGAACAGAGAACACAGCGGAGAGAAGCCCGGGCGGGGCCCGGCACAAAAGGCAAGAGAGAACACCGGGCTGGCAGAAGAGAGAAGCCCGGGGTGGCCCACCCCCCCGGCAGAAAATGACGAACCCCGGATGCCCCCGAATCAAAAAGAGCTTAAAGGGGGCCCCGGCCGGTGGAAGACAGCGGAGAAGCCGGGGGGTAGCCCACCCCCGGCAGAAAACAACGAAGCCCGGGTGCCCCCCGAATGGTAAAGAGCTTAAAAAGGGGGGGGCCCGGCGGAAGACAGCGTAGAAGCCCGGGGGGTGGCCCACCCCCCAGCAGAAAACAACAAAGCCTGTGTGCCCCCCCCGAATCAAAAAGAGCTTAAAGGAGGTGGGGGGCCCTGGCGGAAGACAGCAGGGATAAGCCTGGGGCAGAAATCGACGAAGCCCGGATGCCCCCCCCAATCAAAAAGAGCTTAAAGGGGGTGAGGGTCCTGGCGGAAAAGAGCGGAGAAGCCGGGGGGGTGGCCCACCCCCGGCAGAAAACGACGAAGCCCGGATGCCCCCCCGAATCTAAAAGAGCTTAAAGGGGGTGGGGGCCCCGGCAAAAGACCCCCCAGCTGACTAATAAATTATTTTAAAAATCTGTGTGGTGTTTTTTTTAACTTTACATTTTTCCCCCAGGTGAATGGGTAGGGGTATGATGTACCCCATAATCATTCACATAGGGTGGGGGGCCGGAATCTGGGGGCCACCTTATTAAATGGGGGCTCCCAGATTCTGATAATTCCCCTGCCCGCATACCCCGACAACCAACAGCCAGGGTTGTCAAGAAGAGTCCCTTGTCCCCATCGACATGGGGACAAGAGTGCTTTGGGGTGGGGGCGGCTAAGGGTTTGGTATGGATCTTGGGGGAATCCCATGCTGTTTTTTCGGCAAAGGTTTTCCCCCTTTTGATCCAGACCAAACCGAAGGGCTTAATGTGCCCCCAGAGGGGAACCCACGCCGTTTTTTGTTTTTAAATTTGGTGTGGAGTTCCCCTGGTCCCGACGCGGGTGCCAGGCGGGCGCGATCATTGCCGTGCACCCGCGATCGCTCTTTACAGAGCAGACCAGGAGTTGTGTGTGTAAACAGCTCCCGGTCCTGTCAGGGGGACAAATGCCTGATCGTCATAGCGATCTGTCATTTCCCCTAGTCAGTCCCACCCCCCTTCAGTTAGAACACACAGAGGGAACATAATTAACCCCTTCCTTGCCCCCTAGTGTTAACCCCTTCCCTGCCAGTGGCATTTTTATAGTAATCAATGCATTTTTATAGCACTGATCGCTATAAAAATGACAATGGTCCCAAAAATGTGTCAAAGTGTCCGATGTGTCCGCCATAATGTCGCAGTACCGATAAAAATCGCTGATCACCGCCATTACTAGTAAAAAAAAAATAATAAAAATGCCATAAAACTAACCCCTATTTTGTAGACGCTATAACTTTTGCGCATTTTGCGATTTTTAACCAAAAATATGTAGAAGAATACGTATCGGCCTAAACTGAGGAAAAAAATTGTTTTTTTATAGATTTTTGGGGATATTTATTATAGCAAAAAGTAAAATATTTTTTTTGTTTAAATTGTCGCTCTATTTTTGTTTATAGCGCAAAAAACAACAACTGCAGAGGTGATCAAATACCACCAAAAGAAAGCTCTATTTGTGGGGAAAAAAGCACGCCAATTTTGTTTGGGAGCCACGTCGCACGACCGCGCAATTGTCAGTTAAAACGACGCAGTACTAAATCGCAAAAAGTGGCCCGGTCATTGACCAGCAATATGGTCCGGGGCTCAAGTGGTTAAAAAATAACAAAACCGGAAAGTTAGCCCAATTTTTAGGGATAATGTGAAAGATGATGTTACACCGAGTAAATAGATACCTAACTTGTCACGCTTTAATATTGCACACACTCATCGAATGGCGCCAAACTTCAGGACATTAAAATCTCCATAGGCGACGCTTGTTTTTTTTTTACAGGTTACCAGTTTAGAGTTACAGAGGAGGTCTAAAAGTATTGCTTTCGCTCTAACGCACGCGTCAATACCTCACGTGTGTGGTTTGAACGGCGTTTACATATGTGGGCGGGACTTACATGCGTGTTCGCTTCTGAGTGCGAGCTACTAGGGACAGGGCTTTTTAATTAATATTATTATTTTTTACGTAATAATTCAATAAGACCTCACATCTGTCCTTCAGGCTGGAAAGCATGAGATCGGGAAAAAAACAGAGATCTCATGCTTTCAGCCGCGATTGCAGCTTTGTTTATGTTTCTGCCTCTGCATTTCTGGTGAACTGAGCATGCCCAGGGACTTAGATTTTTTTGATGTTGCTTTTTGTGTGTGAACTCACTTGGATGTCTCTGAGCATGCTCATAGAGCGTGTTTTTTGGGTTAGTAATTTAAGGACATCCTTAACAGGTGTAACCACTTACAAGTTCACCCAAAGTAGAGACTGAACTTTGTCCATGTGTTTTCAATTGCGTCATTAACACAAAAGCCTATGTTATATAAAGCGTGTCTAGAGCATTTTCTAGCTGCCCTGACAAAAGGGCAGGTTGTGTGTGTGGGCTGGCAAGAATGTCTTTGCATGAGGCCTCGTACACACGACCGAACATGTCTGCTGAAACTGGTCCACGGACCAGTTTCCACGGACATGTCCGACCGTGTGTAGGGCCTACCGGACCGGATTCCTGGGCTAGCAGACAGGTTTCCAGCGGACAAAAGTTTCTTAGCATACTGGTCAGTATGACTCATCGGACATGTCCGCTGGTTATGACGTATAACCAGTGGCCCGAAATCCCGCGCATGTGTTGAATTGATTCGACGCATGCGTGGAAGCATTGAACTTCCGTATCAGAGAACGTCGGTGTCGTATACGTCACCGCGTTCTCTGTCCGCGGGGATTTTGGTTTGATGGTGTGTACAACCATCAGACCAAAATCTCCTAGCAGACATGTCTGATGAAAACGGTCCGCGGACCGTTTTCATCGGACATGTTTGAGCGTGTGTACAAGGCCTGACAGATATGTTTTTGGACAAGGTTTTTTTTTTTCAAAAAAGTTTTATTTGGAAGACAGGTAATAATACAGTACAATACAATGCATTGGGTTAGGAATGACACAAGGAATGTAACACAATGGAATCAATGAGAAAGGGGTAATGGTGGAAGAGGCATACAAGGGGAGAGGGTAATGTCTTGTGTACATACTTAAAGGAGAAAAATGAATTATAAGCAAAGCATATAGAAATGATAAGCATAGATTCAACCGGATATGTGGATGAAGGCAGATAATACAAATAACACATTTTGTAGGAGGGTGGGGAAAATTGTCAAGGTTGCATAGACCAATAGAGCCATTTATTAGTAAAAATATGCATGCTATCATATAAAGTGTGGTGGATTCTTTCTGAGAGTCTGATAGATTCCATTCTAGATATAACCTGGGGCCATGGAAGGTTTTGTGATTTCCATTTACATGCGATCATCCACTGTATAGCGCTGATGAAAGAATGGATCAATCTGTTACATGGGGGGGGGACATCTGGGACCGTGGAATATAGTAAACATATATGTGGGGTAAGGGAGATTTTTTTCTTGAGGATGATCTCAAGTCTATTTACCAATTCTAGCCATATGGGTTTCAATAGTTTACATTCCCAAAAAATGTGGAAATAGTTACCCACCTCGGGGCAACCCCTGAAGCAGTTTGGGGAGGTATTAGAGTAGAAGGAGTGGATTTTAGCCGGGGTCATGTACCATCTGGTGAAAAATTTTAAAGGGGTTTCTCTGAAGGCAGCAGCACGATTACTTTTTCTAAGATTCTCTATCATATCAGACCATTGATCTACTGGGAAGGAGCAATTAAGTTCTAGTTCCCAGCGTAACATTGGACCATATTTATCTGGTTGAAATGAGGAGTTTAGGTAGTTATAAAAACTAGATATTAAGCCTTTGTCCCTAGAGCAGGATGAGCAGACGTGTTAAAATAGGGTGCTAGGAGGGGAGATATGTGTGGAGAAGTATTTTACAAAAAAATCTCGGATTTGTGAGTATTGAGTGAGGTTAGAGGAGGAGAGGTTGTACTTAGCTTGTAGGGAAGAGAAGGGAAGGGAAGGAATGACGAGTTGAAAGTGAGTGATTTTAATGTGGTGAGGTTACTGGCAATCCAGTCATTGAATGGGGTCTTGTCAGGGAAGGCGGGAGGAAATCTGGGGTCTCCAAGGTATGACGCAAGGGGAGAAGTTGGAGAAGAGAGACAATGTTTATCACAGACCCTCTTCCAAATTTGCAGCATCTGGGCTACTATTGTGTTCTTCTTGGAGAGAACATGGTGTGGTGTTACTTTAGACCACAGAATGAATACCTTTGAGGTTTAGGGGCTGTATCGAGAATGATTCAAAGCGGAGCCATGGAATATCAGCTTCCGAGGAAAACCATTGTGCCGATTGTACTAACTTAGCAGCCAGAAAATTTCTTCTGTAAACTGCAAGCTCCCTGAAAACCCCTCAACCAGTCCAGTTGAAAACCCTGGGTCACCACACCCTTGGGGTACCACACTACTACAGCGGATATTGTGGTCCTGGTGGAGACACACGCAGAGGGCTTGGCCCAGAGGACGCTTAGGCGACCGTGGGTGGGCTGGGGATTTCACTCTGTCCACACCTCTCACTCCAGAGGGGTCTCTATATTAATTGCCAAAACGGCGCATTTTGAGCTCCAGGATTCAGTGATAGACCCGCAGGGCAGTGATATTGGATCCCTCCCAGATCTGCTGAAACCAGGAGCTTTGGGTTATAGCTTGCCCTTTCATGGCCAGTGATTTGGACTCATTTTACACTTTGGTCCATTTGCATTAGAATATAAGAAGATTCAACCAATCAAGATGAAGATTTATTGAGAGCATCCGAGTCCAGGAGACACATTGATGCATAGCTGAATCCTATATCTGGTTTAGTGACCAATCGCTGTATGTGACCTTTTCTAAACAATTAGGTCAACGTCCTGCGGTAAGAAGCCATCTATTAGAGCACTTTTGGGGGATCTTTTTTCTTGGTGGAGGAGGACACTTTCAATATTGTTCTTCAAGTTGAATCTGTCTAGGACCTACTTGAATGGATTTCACCCAAATCACTATTTGAATGGACTTTATTTTTTCATTAATTATTCACCATATTCTCTTTGGTCTATATATTGTTATATATACTTTATATTTAATTTAATTTAATTTATTAGTGTATGGATATATTGTTCACCATTTGTATATATTAGGTTGTTGGTACAGATGGATTTATTTAGTCACTTTTGATTATACACTATTTTATGAGCGCCCCCTTTCACACACTATCAGCCAGAAAATAACACCATAAGTTTGGTAGGCCGAGCCCACCTTTAAGTTGGGATCTGTGCATGAGAGAGTAGCTGCATCTGGGTTTTCTATCATTCCATATAAATTTGTTAATTTCTCTTTGTAGGGCTTCTAAGCGGGTTTTAGGGACATTGATTGGTAGTGCCCTGAAGAAGTATAGTAGCTTGGGGAGGATGGTCATCTTGAAAGCGCAAATACTGCCCAGATAAGAGATATGATAAGAGGACCATACCTTAATTAAAGCACTGATATGGGAGAATAAGGGAAGGTAATTGGATTTGTAAAGTAGATTGTGTGAAGCTGTGATATGAACACCAAGATACTTAAAAGACGTGTGGGACCATATGAAATTAAAGTTCTGTTTCATCAGGGAAATGAGATTAGGAGGGCAGTTGATGGGGAGAATGGAACATTTGTTGGTGCTGATGGACAGGCCAGAAAGTTTATGGAATGAATGGAGTACAGACAGGAGATTAGGGATAGAGGTGTGGGGATCTGTCAAAAATAGGAGGGCATCATCAGCGTACAAACTGAGATTAAATTGATGTGGGTCTTTACGATAGCCTTGTATGTTATGCCGCATACACACCATCACTTTATGTGACGGAAAAAAACAACGTTTTTAAAAACGTCACTTTAAATGACCGTATGTGGGGGAAAACGTAGTTTTATGTCTTCTGAAAAACGACAAAAAATAAATTGAAGCATGCTTCAATTTTATGTGTCGTTTTTCAAAATGTTGTGTTTTACTTCACAGAAATTGACCGTGTGTAGCAAAAAACGTCGTTTAAAATGACGTTTTTACACCCGCGCATGCCCAGAAGCTAGTTATGAAGCAGGCTTCAATGGAAAAACGTGGTGAACGTAACCTCGCTTTGCTAGAACATTGTGAGAAAAACGATGATGTGTAGGCAACTTCGTCTTTGAAAATTGAAGTTTCAAAAACTTTGTTTTTTACTTCACAGAAAATGTCACATGTCACAATGTTCACATAAAGTGATGGTGTGTATGCGGCATAAGGATTTTGTCTGATGGCGTGAGCAAGTGGCTCTATGGCTAAGGCAAAAAGGAGGGGAGAAAGGGGGCAGCCCTGTCTAGTGCCTCTGCTAAGGGGGAAGAAGTCAGAATTACTACCAGGAATCTTAATTATGGTCTTAGGTAGGTGGTAAAGAGCATTAAATCCATGAATAAATCTTTCTGAGATGCCAAACTTTGGGAGAAGATGGTTAAGGTACGACCAGTTTACACTGTCGAATAGACAAAAAGAAAATAATGTAGCGCCAAAACTATAAAAAGGTAACCACTAATTGGTTGTGAGGATGTGACCTCTGTAATTAGAGTTGTGTTAAAGTGAACAAACTCCGTGAAAATGGTCATACGTACATAACAGAGCTATAATAATAGCTTTGAGTGCTAGTGATATACCTGGATGGTATTATTAGCAAACAAAAGAAAAGTCTTAAGTGATATAGTAATTATAAATGTGAACAAACACAAAAGTGAAAATGTTCTGAAAAGTAGGAAGGGGAACACTCCCAGAGCTTCCCAAGAGCTGACTGTTCGTCACTTCAGTTGGAAAGCACCTCTTCCACATCAATGGAGAATCCTTTCCCTCAGAAATTGCACATCTTCAAAAGGACATTCCTTGGCATATAAAAGTTAGGGTACTCTTACCAGCTTTAGTTGACCCACAGCTCACCGTATGGTGGGTAGGTCCTCAGAGCTTGTATAAACTGGCCGTCCTTCAGTTGCACCAATGGGTGGATGGATATCCCAATTCCGATGTTCCGGATGGATCCCAGAAGGAGAGTTGATAGCACCGGCCACAGGAACGTCACATGAGATGGTAAGGAGGGGAAACTCCCAATTTCATGAGGGATATGAGAAAAGAGGGAAAAAACACCTCCTCATAGTGTAGAAATTTATTTAAAATTCTTGATCAAAATATTGACACAACAAAGAGATAGTCCAAATCTCATTAAAAATAATTGCACAGCAAGGAAATCGTCCAATGTATAAAATGTTAGAATATAAAAAACCCAAACGATAGAAAAGTTATTCCCCACGGCACATCAAAGAAAACCACAGCAGGCAGATGACTTGAAATTGGCACAATGTTGGTGATATGGGTCAAAAATAACCGACCGGTTTCGTCCTCACAGACATCAACAGGGTTATAGAACTGACCCCCACCTCCACCTGTGCCTATAAATAACCATAATATTAACTTACCTATGATCTGCACCTGTTACACCGCTCCCCTCGGGCGTGCGTCTCACCCACTGCTACATCCTCTTCCTGCGCTCCAACCACCGGAAGTGGAACGACAGGAGCGCAGCCGAGGAGACCAATCGCAGTGCTCCAGTTTTTGGTGTCATCTCCTCCCGTCCCACATAACAACCTCTGTCCAATGTGAGGATGTGGGACAAGGGGTCGCTCCGCCTCCCACCGTTCAGCGAATCCAAGCCGCAGACTCATCAGCCATGACTCGACCGCTCAGGGGGCGGCGGTGATGTGCGCGTTGTCACATGGCCACAACGATATGCGTGTCAGCAGACGTCGGGCGTGATGACATATGCGCTCCATCTCGTGCGTCCCACAGGGAATCATTGATGAAACGAGAGGTGTGAGCAGTAGCTTTAAACCTCTATGGTGAAACGAATCCTAAGCAGTGAATACAATGCATTAGGTCCCCGGGAGCGTGTATACAGAATTGATCACAGATACTATACATCCCCAATTATCTAGGTGATGCAAAAAGTCATACTTATAGTGAGTGTATGGTGATTGTACAAAACCATCCACTGTGTACAAATAGAAAACACAATAAAGAAGAAAATAAATTTGTTTTTTCCTGATAAATAACCAAGATGAGAATTCATGACTGGTTTATGAATGAATTCACGTCCCACTCCACGTTAAGCCCGTGGGGCGTATAACTTTTTAACTGGTATATCCAGTATACTTCTAATTTGGATACACCCCTCATACCTGGTTCACCTCTCCAATGAGGGACAAAGTGGTCTATAATTTGGAACAAGGTCCCCTCGACCTTCTTGTTGTGGTGTTCCAAGTAATGTCTTGGTACAGTGTGTTTAGGGTACCCTGCCAAGATCTTGGCAATATGTTCACCTGCCCTTGTGGAAAAGTTCCGTATGGTACGCCCCACCTACTGTTTTCCACAAGGGCAGGTGAGAAGGTAAACAACATACCGAGTGGCACATGTTGAAAATTGTTTAATGGGGAATTCAACCCCAGTAACCGTGGATCTAAAGTTAATAGATTTCTTCTTGGTAATGTTGTATGCACACACTTTACACCTCCTACATGGGTGATAACCTTTAGAAAGAGGGAAAAAAGTGGGTTTGACTGGGGGGTCCGGGACATTTGGCGCGATCTGATTTCTCATTGACATTGCCCCTCTATAGATTATAGATGCATTATTAGGTAAAGTGGGTCCCAAAGTGGGATCACTTGTTAATACATTCCAATGTTTTTGGATGATTGACTTAATTTGCTTATATTGCATAGAAAATGAAGTGAAAAAAGAGTTCCTAAACCTACTATCCTGTACCGTTCTGACTTTCTCTCTTGTCAGAGTTGCCCTATCAATCGTTGAAATTCTTTCAATTTCTTCCTGGATATGGTTCTCAGAGTATCCTTTATCAACAAAGCGATTCTTGAGAATGTTTGCTTGTTCTCTGAAGTCTCCCAAATTAGAACAATTCCGTCTAATTCGCAGAATCTGACTACGTGGGACAGACTTCAACCAGGAGGGATGGTGACAGCTGTCAACCGGGATAAACCCGTTACGGTCGGTTTGTTTAAAGTAGGTTTTAGTTTGTAGACTGTTGTTTTGCACAAAAATTTCCAGATCCAAAAAATTGATGTTAGAGGTATTAGCCTCGTATGTTAAGCTGATTCCAACTTGGTTATCATTTAGGTACCTCATGAAGGTCTCCAGAGACCCACGGTCTCCTCGCCATAGGAGGAGGATGTCGTCTATGTACCGCGCCCAGAGAACTATCTCCGGTCGGGCGGCAGCATAGACGACATCCTCCTCCCATTTGGCCATGAAAATATTTGCGAGGCTGGGGGCAAATTTAGCCCCCATCGCAACTCCCTTATGTTGTAAATAGAAATCCCCAGCATGCCAAAAATAATTGTGCGTGGTGGCAAACCTGAGGAGATCCATTATAAACAATCTTTGCAGGATGGGGAGATCGGGTGACCTGTTGAGAAAACATTCCACAGCTTGAAAGCCCAGGTGATGGGCTATACTGGTGTAAAGTGAGGCCACATCAGCTGTGACAAGAATGATGTCATTGGTGTATATCACTTCCCCAAGTTTAGCAATGGTATGCCTGGTATCCTTGAGGTAGGAGGGAATGTTTCTCACTATAGGCTGGAGGTGGAAATCGATGTATTTCCCCAATCTAGAGGTGACAGAGTTGATGCCACTAATGATTGGCCTCCCTGGAGGGCATGTATTGTGTTTATGAATTTTTGGCAGATAGTATATAACAGGGATACGAGGTACCCTAGGTACCAAAAAACATCGTTCCTTGTTGTTAAGGATGCCTCTCTGTACACCCTTCTCCACTAATTTTTTTAAAGAGTAGGTGTAACTACTGGTGGGATTAGATGGTAGTTTGACATAGGTCATGTCGTCCTCCAGTAATCTTGACATTTCTGAATTATAAGCGGACTTGTCAAGAACCACTATCCCCCCTCCCTTATCCGCAGGGCGGATAACAAGGTCTTTTCTCTCGCATAGGGATTTCAGGCCATTTCTAATATTGGGATCAGAATGAAACCTTTTTAAAGGTAAATCGTCTAGGTCCTTCAAAACCAAATCCCTGAAAACCTTGATACTCGGTGCCAAAGGACAAGGAGGGTTAAAAAGGGAAGGGTTTGCAAGGCCCGTATGTCTAATACCCGTTGTAACGTCCGGGAGGTTTGGTCTGGTGGGATTGGAGATAAAGTATCTTTGGATACTCAATTTTCTCGTGAATTTTTGTACATCTATAAATGTCTGAAACTTGTTGAGTCCTTTCGGAGGAACAAACTTCAGACCTTTATCTAGAACTATGTAAAATAAGGAGACCTAACTAATTAAGACACCATTGGCTGCTTGAAACCAAATATTTGTCACCAATTAGGTCAAGGGGAAGGGGAAAAGGGGATTTTGGGGGGGACTATTCACGGCACTGGTTAAACACAGTATAATAAAAATAACAAGTATTTATTGAACATAAAACAGGTATCATAAAGCAACATTTAAAAACAATCCCCACATTGCACAACAGTAAGTTATACACAAACTATATCTGCATGTAAGGAGTTGATCGCCTCGACCGGTTTCGCGGTAGTGTACCGCTTCTTCAGGAGGGGGTTTGTCCAGACTGGTCAATTGATCGAGCCAGGAACCCAGTTGAAAACCTTCTTTGGCGCAAGGAGGGGGATATATTTATTTAGAACGGGCTCATAGCTGTATACAAGTTATATATACTTGATTTTACTGGGGCACAGAAAGACAGTCTCTGTCAGTCCATTCTAGAGTTTGCTCAACTGCCAGGGTATAGGCAGTGCAATGCACTGGTTCCAGCGTGGCTGATACTCTTCCACGTGTGTCCCCAGGGAGAGCGTCCGTGCTAACTCTACGTTAGTAACTCTGAGTTAGCACGGACGCTCTCCCTGGGGACACACGTGGAAGAGTATCAGCCACGCTGGAACCAGTGCATTGCACTGCCTATACCCTGGCAGTTGAGCAAACTCTAGAATGGACTGACAGAGACTGTCTTTCTGTGCCCCAGTAAAATCAAGTATATATAACTTGTATACAGCTATGAGCCCGTTCTAAATAAATATATCCCCCTCCTTGCGCCAAAGAAGGTTTTCAACTGGGTTCCTGGCTCGATCAATTGACCAGTCTGGACAAACCCCCTCCTGAAGAAGCGGTACACTACCGCGAAACCGGTCGAGGCGATCAACTCCTTACATGCAGATATAGTTTGTGTATAACTTACTGTTGTGCAATGTGGGGATTGTTTTTAAATGTTGCTTTATGATACCTGTTTTATGTTCAATAAATACTTGTTATTTTTATTATACTGTGTTTAACCAGTGCCGTGAATAGTCCCCCCCCAAAATCCCCTTTTCCCCTTCCCCTTGACCTAATTGGTGACAAATATTTGGTTTCAAGCAGCCAATGGTGTCTTAATTAGTTAGGTCTCCTTATTTTACATAGTTCTAGATAAAGGTCTGAAGTTTGTTCCTCCGAAAGGACTCAACAAGTTTCAGACATTTATAGATGTACAAAAATTCACGAGAAAATTGAGTATCCAAAGATACTTTATCTCCAATCCCACCAGACCAAACCTCCCGGACGTTACAACGGGTATTAGACATACGGGCCTTGCAAACCCTTCCCTTTTTAACCCTCCTTGTCCTTTGGCACCGAGTATCAAGGTTTTCAGGGATTTGGTTTTGAAGGACCTAGACGATTTACCTTTAAAAAGGTTTCATTCTGATCCCAATATTAGAAATGGCCTGAAATCCCTATGCGAGAGAAAAGACCTTGTTATCCGCCCTGCGGATAAGGGAGGGGGGATAGTGGTTCTTGACAAGTCCGCTTATAATTCAGAAATGTCAAGATTACTGGAGGACGACATGACCTATGTCAAACTACCATCTAATCCCACCAGTAGTTACACCTACTCTTTAAAAAAATTAGTGGAGAAGGGTGTACAGAGAGGCATCCTTAACAACAAGGAACGATGTTTTTTGGTACCTAGGGTACCTCGTATCCCTGTTATATACTATCTGCCAAAAATTCATAAACACAATACATGCCCTCCAGGGAGGCCAATCATTAGTGGCATCAACTCTGTCACCTCTAGATTGGGGAAATACATCGATTTCCACCTCCAGCCTATAGTGAGAAACATTCCCTCCTACCTCAAGGATACCAGGCATACCATTGCTAAACTTGGGGAAGTGATATACACCAATGACATCATTCTTGTCACAGCTGATGTGGCCTCACTTTACACCAGTATAGCCCATCACCTGGGCTTTCAAGCTGTGGAATGTTTTCTCAACAGGTCACCCGATCTCCCCATCCTGCAAAGATTGTTTATAATGGATCTCCTCAGGTTTGCCACCACGCACAATTATTTTTGGCATGCTGGGGATTTCTATTTACAACATAAGGGAGTTGCGATGGGGGCTAAATTTGCCCCCAGCCTCGCAAATATTTTCATGGCCAAATGGGAGGAGGATGTCGTCTATGCTGCCGCCCGACCGGAGATAGTTCTCTGGGCGCGGTACATAGACGACATCCTCCTCCTATGGCGAGGAGACCGTGGGTCTCTGGAGACCTTCATGAGGTACCTAAATGATAACCAAGTTGGAATCAGCTTAACATACGAGGCTAATACCTCTAACATCAATTTTTTGGATCTGGAAATTTTTGTGCAAAACAACAGTCTACAAACTAAAACCTACTTTAAACAAACCGACCGTAACGGGTTTATCCCGGTTGACAGCTGTCACCATCCCTCCTGGTTGAAGTCTGTCCCACGTAGTCAGATTCTGCGAATTAGACGGAATTGTTCTAATTTGGGAGACTTCAGAGAACAAGCAAACATTCTCAAGAATCGCTTTGTTGATAAAGGATACTCTGAGAACCATATCCAGGAAGAAATTGAAAGAATTTCAACGATTGATAGGGCAACTCTGACAAGAGAGAAAGTCAGAACGGTACAGGATAGTAGGTTTAGGAACTCTTTTTTCACTTCATTTTCTATGCAATATAAGCAAATTAAGTCAATCATCCAAAAACATTGGAATGTATTAACAAGTGATCCCACTTTGGGACCCACTTTACCTAATAATGCATCTATAATCTATAGAGGGGCAATGTCAATGAGAAATCAGATCGCGCCAAATGTCCCGGACCCCCCAGTCAAACCCACTTTTTTCCCTCTTTCTAAAGGTTATCACCCATGTAGGAGGTGTAAAGTGTGTGCATACAACATTACCAAGAAGAAATCTATTAACTTTAGATCCACGGTTACTGGGGTTGAATTCCCCATTAAACAATTTTCAACATGTGCCACTCGGTATGTTGTTTACCTTCTCACCTGCCCTTGTGGAAAACAGTACGTGGGGCGTACCATACGGAACTTTTTCCACAAGGGCAGGTGAACATATTGCCAAGATCTTGGCAGGGTACCCTAAACACACTGTACCAAGACATTACTTGGAACACCACAACAAGAAGGTCGAGGGGACCTTGTTCCAAATTATAGACCACTTTGTCCCTCATTGGAGAGGTGAACCAGGTATGAGGGGTGTATCCAAATTAGAAGTATACTGGATATACCAGTTAAAAAGTTATACGCCCCACGGGCTTAACGTGGAGTGGGACGTGAATTCATTCATAAACCAGTCATGAATTCTCATCTTGGTTATTTATCAGGAAAAAACAAATTTATTTTCTTCTTTATTGTGTTTTCTATTTGTACACAGTGGATGGTTTTGTACAATCACCATACACTCACTATAAGTATGACTTTTTGCATCACCTAGATAATTGGGGATGTATAGTATCTGTGATCAATTCTGTATACACGCTCCCGGGGACCTAATGCATTGTATTCACTGCTTAGGATTCGTTTCACCATAGAGGTTTAAAGCTACTGCTCACACCTCTCGTTTCATCAATGATTCCCTGTGGGACGCACGAGATGGAGCGCATATGTCATCACGCCCGACGTCTGCTGACACGCATATCGTTGTGGCCATGTGACAACGCGCACATCACCGCCGCCCCCTGAGCGGTCGAGTCATGGCTGATGAGTCTGCGGCTTGGATTCGCTGAACGGTGGGAGGCGGAGCGACCCCTTGTCCCACATCCTCACATTGGACAGAGGTTGTTATGTGGGACGGGAGGAGATGACACCAAACACTGGAGCACTGCGATTGGTCTCCTCGGCTGCGCTCCTGTCGTTCCACTTCTGGTGGTTGGAGCGCAGGAAGAGGATGTAGCAGTGGGTGAGACGCACGCCCGAGGGGAGCGGTGTAACAGGTGCAGATCATAGGTAAGTTAATCTTATGGTTATTTATAGGCACAGGTGGAGGTGGGGGTCAGTTCTATAACCCTGTTGATGTCTGTGAGGACGAAACCGGTCGGTTATTTTTGACCCATATCACCAACATTGTGCCAATTTCAAGTCATCTGCCTGCTGTGGTTTTCTTTGATGTGCCGTGGGGAATAACTTTTCTATCGTTTGGGTTTTTTATATTCTAACATTTTATACATTGGACGATTTCCTTGCTGTGCAATTATTTTTAATGAGATTTGGACTATCTCTTTGTTGTGTCAATATTTTGATCAAGAATTTTAAATACATTTCTACACTATGAGGAGGTGTTTTTTCCCTCTTTTCTCATATCCCTCATGAAATTGGGAGTTTCCCCTCCTTACCATCTCATGTGACGTTCCTGTGGCCGGTGCTATCAACTCTCCTTCTGGGATCCATCCGGAACATCGGAATTGGGATATCCATCCACCCATTGGTGCAACTGAAGGACGGCCAGTATATACAAGCTCTGAGGACCTACCCACCATACGGTGAGCTGTGGGTCAACTAAAGCTGGTAAGAGTACCCTAACTTTTATATGCCAAGGAATGTCCTTTTGAAGATGTGCAATTTCTGAGGGAAAGGATTCTCCATTGATGTGGAAGAGGTGCTTTCCAACTGAAGTGACGAACAGTCAGCTCTTGGGAAGCTCTGGGAGTGTTCCCCTTCCTACTTTTCAGAACATTTTCACTTTTGTGTTTGTTCACATTTATAATTACTATATCACTTAAGACTTTTCTTTTGTTTGCTAATAATACCATCCAGGTATATCACTAGCACTCAGAGCTATTATTATAGCTCTGTTATGTACGTATGACCATTTTCACGGAGTTTGTTCACTTTAACACAACTCTAATTACAGAGGTCACATCCTCACAACCAATTAGTGGTTACCTTTTTATAGTTTTGGCGCTACATTATTTTCTTTTTGTCTGTTTACATTTATCCACTGGTATGTTGGCTGCCTATTTACACTATATACACACTTAGATTTGTTTAGCGCAATATATTCTTTTTATATTTTTTACTACACTGTCGAATGCCTTGTGAATATCGAGACTAAGTAGGCATAAGGGGCGGGAGTGTAGATTTGCGTCTTGTACTATATTGGTGACTAATCTAATATTATCAACAATTTGTCTACCTGGGATAAAGCCTGTTTGGTCAACATGAATGAGGGAGGTAATTACCGAGGACAATCTGTTTGCAAGTAATCTGCCGAATAGTTTAAGATCATTATTAAGAATCAAAATTGGGCGGAAGTTCTGAGGGAGAGAATGGTCTTTTTGGGGTTTGGGTATCAGGGAAAGATTTGCCAGCAGCATGTCCTCTGGGAAGTGCCCCCCTGGAGGATATGATTGAATAGTTTAGTAAGACTGGGTACGAGTAAGGGGGCAAATTTTTTGTAGTATATAGCTGAAAAGCCATCTGGGCCAGGGGCTGTAGATGACTTAATAGATTTAATGATATCTGCGATCTCAGTCTCAGAACAGGGCTCATTTAAAGAGGAGACCTGAGCGTCATCTAGTTTGGGGAGATGTAAAGAGTTCAACCAGGCTAAAGAAGAGGGTTTAGGGTGAGTTTGGGGGCCAGAGAGGAGATCCTTATATAAAGAGGTGAAAATCTGGAGAACATCTTGAGGGTGGTAACATAATTACCCCTTTGGTTTCTTAATTTGTATACATGGGGAGGTTTAGTATTGTGATTCAATTTGCGGTCGAACATAGCAGAGACCGAGTTGCCTTGTAGGAGAAATTTGGCTTTGGAGAATCTAAGGGATTTTTCAGTGTCCTCAGAAAGCAACGTGTTTAGGGCTTGGCGTTTTAAATGAATAAGGTCAGTCAGTGATGGTGAGGGGGAGGAATTTAATTTGTTATACAAGTCGTTTAATTCTCTAGTGAGACACTTTATGTCAGTGAGTTTGGCTTTGTGTTTAGCAGCGGCTATATTAATAATATGTCCCCTCAGGACCGCTTTATGAGCGGCCCGAATGGAAGTGGGGCGCACCTCTCCAGGGGTGTTCTCCTGAAAATAGTTTTCGATGTGGGATCTAATTTGTTGGTGGGTAGAGGGGTCTGAGAGAAGAGAGTTGTTAAGACGCCACTTGAAGGTGGTTGGGGCTAAACCAATTTGGGAGGTCTCAAAAGCAGCAATATTGTGATCAGACCAAGGGCAGGGATGGATTGTTGCTTTAGAAGAGTTGGCCAAAAGTATGGGAGTGCAGAAAACGTAGTCTAGTCTGGAGAAGCAGTCGTGAGGATGAGAGTAGTGTGTGTAGGCCCTAATTCCGACATTATGAGCTCTCGAAGTGTCAATCAATTGGGATTTATTAAGAAAGCGGTTAATAGTTTTGGTGAAAGCTTTAGAGGAGGGAGATGTTCTATTCCTGTCTAGTGTGGGGTGGGCGGCTAGGTTGAAGTCGCCCCCTATAATCATATGGGGGGATTCATATTGATCAAGAGTGTCAAAGAATTTCTTGAAAAAATAAGTTTGAGCCTCATTTGGGGCGTACAATGAAGCTATTATTATTTTGCGTCGGTTGATACTGCCCTTCAAAATAATAAATCTACTCTCAACATCTTTAAAGACAGACTGTAGTTCAAAGATCATTGTGTTTCTGATAAAAATTGCAACACTGCGTGATTTATTAGAAAATGTGGTGTAATGCAGTTGATTAAAGGTTTTATCACAGTATTGGGGGTGATTAGCCTCTGAGAAATGGGTTTCTTGCATTAAAATGATGTCTGCCCCTAATCTTTTATAGTGTCTAAAAGCTTTCTTATGTTTGTTGGGGGAATTAAAGCTTTGGACGTTATGTGAAAACATTTTTAGTCCCATTAATTAAAGGAGGGAGGGCACTGCGTGAGTAAGGGGAGATCAATAAGGGACCTGGAGAAAGAGGGTTTGAATATAATAAAGGATAAACACCAAAAATTAACAATACAATAGATATTCAAATAACTCCTAACAGTTATGGGGAGAGGGTAGTACACAGATGATAAAGGCATTGTATGCAGTATGTCACCAAATAGAAAAAACATTGCACTGAGAGAAAAAGGAAGTCTTCCAGAAAAAAATAGTTTATAGTGAAGTGCCATAAAGGCAAAAAAGCTGACAGCTAAAAAGTGTCACAAAAGGGGACCAAGGAACAGGGGGTCCCTTGGTTCAGACAAAAATGTCAGTGGACAACCAGGTCCAATTTCCGCCAGCAGGGCCAGCGGACAAGCCCAGAAATCAGGCCAGCCCACAGACCGCGCAGGAGAACGGCGGACGAGCCAGGCGTTTTGTAATAACTGGCAAAAACAGTTGTGTGCATGTGCATACATATTATATAAACATAACATATAACAATATATATAAGAAAATATCATAGGGAGAGTTTCAATAAAAATAAAGCAGGGTAGGTATAAGAAACCGTGCCCCTGGGCCCGGGGGGCCATGAGCACAAAAAAATGGCAATTAGGGGAGAAATTGGGGGGGGGGGGGAGATAGTTCTACATAGTTATTGATAATTAAGTATTACAAGAGAGACCTGACACAGTATGGGAAGCACCATATCAGAAAGTAGCTAGTATATAAGCAGGGGAGGAATTACACAGGGAAAAGGGGAGGGGAGGCCCCATTCAGTGGAGGGTGCAAACCTGCCATGTAGAGCGACCTACGAGGAAGCCAGTTTAAGCTGATTGTAGAGCAGGGGACTCCCCAATCAGGGTGTAAAGTTCAGTCATTCAACTCCAGACAGTCCTTTTGACTCTAGTTTCGATGGTTCTGGGCTACAGGGTGAGCATCAAGATGTAGGTATCCAGGGGGGTTCGCCATACTGTGGAAATACCTATAAAGAAGAGTGAGAAAGGAAAAACAAAAAACAGAGAGAGGAGGGGGGGGAGAATTGGTCCTGCAATATAGTTCAAGCCTGAAAAACTTGAAAAATCTGAAGAACTTGAAAAATCTGAGAAAGTTGAAAAAGTTGAAAAAAACAGAAATGCTTGAAAAAACTTGAACTGTCATGACATTCTAGGTTGCATTCTGGATGGGGTGATGGATCCATCTTCTTTGATCTCTCTGATCTCTCTGACTGCGTCTAGTTGATGGGGTGGACCAGATGGGAGAAGATCTTGGGGTCACAGGAAAGCGACGCTGGGGTTCCTGGTCCAATAGGCCTAATTTGATCAGCAGATCATTTCCTTCTATTACATTGTAAACAGTGTATGTAGTACCATTGTGCATAATGGACAGTTTAAAAGAGAAACCCCATCTATATTTGATTCTGGCCGACTGCAGTATATTCGTGACTTCCTTCATCCTGCGTCTGCGATCCAGGGTCGCAGGGGAAATATCAGGGTAGATCTGTAATTTGACTCCATCCAGATTGATATTTGGAGTGTTTCTGGAGGCCCTCATAATATCTTCTTTAGTGATATAGTCTTTTAGACACATTATTACATCTCTAGGGGGTTTGTCAGTAGTAAGGATGAGCTCCGGCGTGTTCGCATAGAACACTTGCAGAGCCCGCCAGGAAGTGAGCACGGCAATGCGCTAATAACAGCCAGGGAGACATTTCACGATCCCTGCAGCCGAGCATCGGGACAATGGGGCTGATTTACTATGCTCTGTGCGCTGCGCTGGTTCATGCCTTAATTAGTGCGCCGGGTGGAGGCTTAATTAGGCGTATGAACCAGCGTAGCAGCCGGCGCATTGAAAGTAATATGTAAAGCCGCGCCGAACTCCCTATAGAAGTCTATGGGAGAAATCAAAAGTGTTCATTTTAAAGGCTAATCTGCAAGTTTTGTCCTAAAAAGTGTTTGGGGACCTCAGTCCTGCCCCAGGGAACATGTATCAATGCTTTTTTTATTTTTTAAAACGGCCGTTTTTTCGGGAGCAGTGAAATTAATAATTCTTAAAGTGAAACAATAAAAGTGAAATATTCCTTTAAATTTCGTACCTAGGGGGGGTGTAATGTCAGCATGTGAAATAGCGCATTTTTCCCGCACTTAGAACTGCCCCTGCACAAAGTGACATTCAGAAGGAAAAAAGTCATTTAAAAATTCACACGCGGCTATAATGAATTGTCGGCTCTGACAATTCTAAAGGGATTCATTCATAAAACAAAAACAAAAAATGTGTAGGGGTTCCCCCAAATTAAATTACCAGGCCCTTCAGGTCTGGAATGGATATCAAGGGGAACCCCGCCGTAAAAACCAAAAAAAAAAAAGACGTGCGGTTCCCGGCAAATATCCATTCCAGGCCCTTCAGGTCTGGTGTGGATTTTAAGGGGAACTCCACCCCAAATTAAAAAAAAAATGGCGTGGAGTCCCCCTAAAAATCCACACCAGACCCTTATCCGAGCACGTTGACCTGGCCGGCCGCAGAAAAGAGGGGGGGACAGAGTGCGGCCCCCCCCTCTCCTGAACCGCACCAGGCCACATGCCCTCAACATGGGGAGGATGTCCCCATGTTGATGGGGACAAGGGCCTCATCCCCACAACCCTTGCCCGGTGGTTGTGGGGGTCTGCGGGCGGGGGCTTATCAGAATCTGGAAGACCCCTTTAACAAAGGGGACCCCCAGATCCTGGCCCCCTCCTATGTGAAATGGTAATGGGGTACATTGTACCTCTACCATTTCACCCCCAAAAAAATGTCAAAAGTGTTAAAAATGACAGTAGCCGGTTTTTGACAAATCTTTTAATAAAATCTTCTTTTCTTCTTTCCTTCGGGTTTCTTCCGCTGCTTCTTTCTTAGGTCTTCTCGTCCACATCTTGCCCGACATGTTCTTCTATCTTCTCCGTCCGTCCTTCAGCCTTCTGGTCCCGCATCTTGCCCGTTGTCTTCTCCTGTCTTCTTCTCCGTCCGTCCGCCAGCCTTCTCGTCCACATCTTTTTCTTCCCCAGACCCAGCCTTTGAATTTGATTTGGCCGCCGTGTTGCGCTCCTGGGACCCGCCCCCCTCTGACGCCACAAGTAAACTCCTTAGAAGGTCATGTGCGTCAGAGGGGGGCGGGGTCACAGAGCGTCACACGGCGGGGGAATTCAATTTCAAGCGCGCCGCCCGGAGAAGAAGATGCCGCCGCTTCCAATTGAAGTTCCCGCCGTGTCACACTCATGTGACCCCGCCCCCCTCTGACCCACATATGCCACACGCGGACTTTCATATGAGTTTACCTGTGGCGTCAGAGGGGGGCGGGTCCCAGGAGCGGGAACACGGCGGCCAAATCAAATTCAAACGCTGGGTCCGGGGAAGAAAAAGATGTGGACGAGAAGGCTGGCGGACGGACGGAGAAGAAGACAGGAGAAGACAACAGGCAAGATGCGGGACCAGAAGGCTGAAGGACGGACGGAGAAGATAGAAGAACATGTCGGGCAAGATGTGGACGAGAAGACCCAAGAAAGAAGCAGCGGAAGAAACCCGAAGGAAAGAAGAAAAGAAGATTTTATTAAAAGATTTGTCAAAAACCGGCTACTGTCATTTTTAACACTTTTGACATTTTTTTGGGGGTGAAATGGTAGAGGTACAATGTACCCCATTACCATTTCACACAGGGGGGGGGGCAGGATCTGGGGGTCCCCTTTGTTAAAGGGGTCTTCCAGATTCTGATAAGCCCCCCGCCCGCAGACCCCCACAACTACCGGGCAAGGGTTGTGGGGATGAGGCCCTTGTCCCCATCAACATGGGGACATCCTCCCCATGTTGAGGGCATGTGGCCTGGTGCGGTTCAGGAGAGGGGGGGGGGCGCACTCTTAATTTGGAGGGACCCCCATTTTTTTTTTTTTTTTATTATTTTTAATGAGCAATGACTGTATTCTTTATAGGGAATAAAGTGGCGGTCATTTTTTATTTGATTTCCAACGGTATTTGCGCAATAATTTTTCTAACGCCTTTTTTTTTTGGCCCAAAAAAAAAACACGGTTCATGAATTAAAAAAATAAAAAACAGTAAAGTTAGCCCAATTTTTATGGATATTGTTAAAGATGATGTTACACCGAGTAAATAGATACCTAACTTGTCACGCTTTAATATTGCACACACTCATGGAATGGCACCAAACTTCAGGACATAAAAATATCCATAGGCGATGCTGGTTTTTTTTTTTTACAGGTGACCAGTTCAGAGTTACAGAGGAGGTCTAGGGCTAGAATTATTGCTCTCGCTCTAACGCAAACGCGTCAATACCTCACATGTGTGGTTTGAATGGTGTTTACATATGTGGGCGGGACTTACATGCATATTCGCTTCTGAGTGCGAGCTTCTAGGGACAGGGGCGTTATTTTATTTTTTTGTTTGTTTTTTTTACCTCATATTTTTCTTCTTGCACTTTTTTGTCACTTTTTTTGATTTTGGATCACTTTTCTTCCTATTACAAGGAATGTAAACATCCCTTGTAATAGGACTAGTGTGTGACAGGTCCTCTTTATGGAGAGAGGCGGGGTCAATAAGGCTGGAAAGCATGGTATTGAAAAAAAAAAAAAAAAGATCTCATGCTTTCAGCTGCAATCATGTTCGTTCAGCACAGTGGTGTAGTGTATAGCACTTTGACCTAGCAGCAAAAGGGTCGCTGGTTCGAATCCAGCCCGTGACACCATCTGCATGGAGTTTGTATGTTCTCCCTGTGCCTGCGTGGGTTTCCTCCCACAATATAAAAACACGCTGTAAATCGGATCCGGTCTAAATAAGCCCTAATATGCAGTAGTATATTTAGGTTTTGCTCTGCCCTAGGCCTGACTACATTTCTGCACCTCCTAATAGAAAAATTACCCACCCCTTCCTGTCAAGGTCACACCCTGTTTTTGTATCACCCGCCCAGGAATTTTCAGGGGACCCACACACTAGTTCTGGGGGGGAGGGGGACACTGGATTCCCTTAACCACTTCCATACCAGGCACTTACGCACCTTCCCGCCCAAGCCAATTTTCAGCTTTCAGCACTGTCGCACTTTGAATGGCAATTGCGCGGTCATACAACACTGTACCCAAACAAAATTGGCGTCCTTTTTCCCCCACAAATAGAGCTTTCTTTTGTTGGTATTTGATCACCTCTGCGATTTTTTTTTTGCGCAACAACTAAAAAAAGACTGCAAATTTTGAAAAAAAAAAACGTTTTTATTTTTTTATGTTAATTTTTTGTAAATAAGTTTTTCTCTTTCAATTACGGGCACTGATATGGCGGCACTGATGGGCACCGATGAGATGGCACTGATGGACATCGATGAGGTAGTACTGACGGGCACAGATGAGGTGGCATTGATTGGCGGCGCTGGTATGCGGCACTGATGGGCACTCATAGGCGGCACTGATGGGCACTCATGGGCGGCACAGATGGGCACTCATGGGCGGAACTTATGGGTGGCACTGATGGATACTTATGGGTGGCACAGGTGGGCACTGATAGGTGGGCACTGTTCATGGATGGGCACTGTGGGGTGGCACTGATGGACACTGTGGGGTGGCACTGATTTTCCCAGGTTGCCAGTCAGTGCCCATTTGTGGGCACTGATTGGCATCTTTTTTCTTTTTTTTTAATGCTTTTTGGGTTTTTTTTCCATATTTTTTTTTTGCACTGCCCCCCCACCCCAAAGCACTCTTGTCCCCATGTCGATAGGGACAAGAGCCTCTTCCCGACAACCCTGGCCGTTGGTTGTCGGGGTATGCGGGCGGAGGGCTTATCAGAATCTGAGAGGCCCCTTTAATAAAGGGGCCCCCAGATTCCGGCCCCCCACCCTATGTGAATGAGTATGGGGTACATCGTACCTCTACCCATTCACATGGGGGAAAGTGTAAAGTAAAATAAAACACCACACAATAAAATATTTTATTGATCTTCCGCCGGGACCCTGGGCTTCGGTGATTTCTGCCGGGGGAAGGCGCCATCCCTCGGTCCTCTCCGGAGCCTTCCGCCAGGGTTCCGGTCTTCCTGGTCTTCTGCCGGGGGTCCGCAAAATCCCAGGTCTTTTCTCTTCTGTCTTCTCTGCTCCCTCTTCTGCCTGGCTCCCCCGCGGAGCCAGGGCTTTCTTCCGTCTTCTTTCTTCTCTCTTCCTTCTTCTGCCTGTCTCCTCCGGGAGCACAGGGCTTGTCTACGCTGTCTTCTTCCTTCCCATCATGCCCAGGGAATGGGATGTCACATGGGTTGAGGTCACATGGTGGCATTACCCTATATAAGTCCATGCCCGCCGCTGACACGGCATGTCAGCGCGGAACCTCGTCGTGTCAACATCCAATGGAAGAGAAGGAAGAAGACAGCGCAGACAAGCCCTGTGCTCCCGGAGGAGACAGGCAGAAGAAGGAAGAGAGAAGAAAGAAGACGGAAGAAAGCCCTGGCTCTGCGGGGGAGCCAGGCAGAAGAGGGAGCAGAGAAGACAGAAGAGAAAAGACCTGGGAGTTGGCGCACCCCCGGCAGAAGACCAGGAAGACCGGAACCCTGGCGGAAGGCACCGGAAAGACCGGGGGATAGGCGCCATCCCCCGGCAGAAGACCCCGAAGTCCGGATGCCCCCCCCCTAATGTAAAAGAGCTTAAATGGGGTGGGGGCACCCGGCGGAAGGCTCCGGAGAGGACCGAGGGATGGCGCCCTCCCCCGGCAGAAATCACCGAAGCCCAGGGTCCCGGCGGAAGATCGGGAGAGAAGAAACCCCCCCTTGTAAGAGAGCTAAAGAAGAAAGGGGGGCTCCGGAGCTGATTAATAAAATATTTTATTGTGTGGTGTTTTATTTTACTTTACACTTTCCCCCAGGTGAATGGGTAGAGGTACGATGTACCCCATACTCATTCACATAGGGTGGGGGGCCGGAATCTGGGGGCCCCTTTATTAAAGGGAGCTCGCAGATTCCGATTAGCCCCGCCCGCATACCCCGACAACCAATGGCAAGGGTTGTCGGGAAGAGGCTCTTGTCCCTATCGACATGGGGACAAGAGTGCTGTGGGGTGGGGGGGCAGTGCCCCCCTCCCCCACAGCACACACTCCCCCATGTTGAGGGCATGCGGTCTGGTACGGCTCAGGAGGGGGGGGGGGCGCTAGCTCGTCCCCACCGCCATTCCTGTCCGGGCAAGACTGCGTGCTTGGGATGAGGGCTTGGTTTGGTTCTGGGGGGGAACCCCGCGCCGATTTTCGGCGCGGGTTTAACCCCTCACGTTCCGGACCAAGCCTAAGAGCCTAATGTAGCCCTGAAGGGGGACCCACGCCGATTTCAAGTTTGAAATTTGGTGCGGAGTTCCCCTTCATGGCTGAAAACAGCTCGGAGATTCCCGTGCGCCGCGTCACGCAGCGCATTCACGGGTACGCCGCTTGGTATTTACCAAGATTTTCACGGCGTACTGACAAGGTGCACGGGAAGCGCCGAAATTTCTCTCTGCGCATGCCCAGTATGCAAATGAACCTCCCGAGGTTCAGGCGCACTGTGCAAGCGTACGGGGATCTGTTTTCAAAAAACACTTTCCCTTTCAATTCGGCCCGCCAAACACATTCAAACACATGTCACTTCACTTCCCCTGCATCCCCCCACCTCCCCCCCTAATAAACTCCCGCCCGAACCCCCGCAATTTACATTTCAATGTGCCGTGTGCCAGGTCTGTACTGGTGCACAATGCACCCTCTCCTGGGCGCACGGAGCACATTAGTAACTAGGGAAATACACTGCACTAGCAGCGTATTTCTTTAGTAAATGTCAAAACGGCTGCTACTCCTGCTTTTACTCCATGAGTCATGGAGTAAAGGCTTGGTAAATCAGCCCCAATGTCTCCCTGGCTGTGATTAGCACAACGCCGAGCTCACTTCCTGGCGGGCTCTGCATGTGTTCTATGCGAACACGCCAGAGCTCATCCTTAGTCAGGATTTGGTTTGGGGCGCAGTGCTCTGTGCAGTCTGTCACAGGCAAATGCAGACATTGGTCTGTCAGGTACTAGATTGTGGAACAACTTAGTGATTGCCTGGTTAAGATCAGTGATCGATTCTGGGATGCCACTCACTCTTATGTTATTGCGTCTGTTTCTGTTGTCCAAATCTTCTATGTGTGATTGCATAAAAGAATTGCATTTTTAAAACAGATCACATCCTAGTGATCTCCATCGACGTCTAAAAGCATTGCTGGTATGATTAGAGACCTTGGGCCGAGTAGCTGAAGCGATCATTTTATATTGCCGAATATTCGCAATGCGAATATTCGGCAATAGGAATATTGCGCGATTATTTTCTCTGCCCTTCTTTTGCATCAGAGCCAATCAGAGTTCTCCTACCACAGTTGTCATAGGTTTGCAACCAATAGGAACCTGCCTGCACGGACATTATATAAGGTCACTCCCAGCACCATTTCATTGCAGATTCAGAAGGTGGCTAGAGAGTGTGGACTGTTTCTGTGTTCCTGTGTCTGTGTTCCTGTTTGATCTTGCAGCATCAGCATTGTGCTTCATTGCTACTTTGCTAGTGATTTCAGTGCATATTCTACTGATTATAAACTGCTTTTTTCAAAGCAAAAGACCCAAGAGCTTTTTTAAAAGCTACGTTTTGTGTTGTGTTGTTCAGGTAGTTTAGCTTAGTGTTAGATAGATTTCTGTGTAGTAAGTGTACATACTGTTAGTGTACATTTCTTTCAGCTAGCTTAGTTTAGTGTGTGTTTAGTGTCTGTCTTGTCAAAAAAAAAAAAATTATTTAGTGTTTGTTTAGTGCATTTTTTTTATTCGTAGTTGTAGTCCTTGTCAGTTAGTGTAAAAAAAAAAAAAAAAAATTAGCTTTAGTTTATAGTCTTTAAGTTTGTGTAAGCAGTTAGTGTTTGTTTAGTACTTTTTTTTTTTTTTTTTTTGTAGTCCTTGTCTTTGGTGTACTAGTTTTATTATAGTTTAGTAGCCGTCTGTCTACGTCTTTGTCTGCGTGCCTGTCTGTTAAAAATACAAAAAAAACCTTCCTCACATTTCCCGCCCCAATAAAGTTTACCCCCCCCCCACATCAGCAATTATGAGCGGCATCCGTGGCCATGGCCGTGGCAGCAGGGGTAGGGGAGTTACTCCCAGTGCTGGGTCGCTGCCAGCACGGGGTACCTCTCGCGCCCCTACTAGTGCTACAGGATCGGGTGGAAGGGGAGTCCGCCTGATCCGGGAGTTCTTTCCATCGGGCAGCCGCCCGATATTGCCATCTCAGGCTCCAGTAGTGGTGGACTATATGGGGCACAGCAGTGCCACTGAGTCGTCTGTCCCGACTCTCAGTAGTACCACCACTACACCGGTGCCTTCAGTACCCCCCCCAGCCCCCAAGAGTCCAGCATCTTACTGTTCGACAGCGACAGTGAGAGGGATCTCTTGGGGGAGGCCATGCATCAGGCAGACCTCCAGCTCTGTCCTGATGGTCAGGACCTTTTTGAAGGGATGGATGAGGAGGATGGGATACCTGCTGGCAGTATCCCAAAGACATCCCTTCAAAGTGGTGCTGCTGTTTTGGTGCAGGCAACAACAGCACCTAGTCAGACCCAGGCGTGGGTGAGGGGACAGCGGAGCCAGGCTAGAGGCTCCATGTCAGCTGGTTCCCTCAGACCACAACATCTCAGCCCTTGGTCTGACATCTCTGGGGGCGAAGAGGAGGGTGACCCATCATGGGTGCCATCTGACTCGTCGGCTCACTGCGTCAGTGACGACGGGGAAGGTAGGCACCCTGGGGAAACGGTGCGCCAGGTCACCACCAGGGAGACCAGCGTCAGGGTCTCCACTGGTGATGGCAGCAGGAGGTGTCAGCAGCAGCAGCAGCAGGCAGCTCCACCTGTGCGCACCGAGTCCCATCAGGTGCAAGTCATCGTCACCCCATCTGACAGGAGGGCGGTGCTGAAGTCACCTGTCTGGGACTACTTCACCCTGGTAGCAGACAACCCTACCGTGGCCATCTGCCAGATCTGTAAAGTCAGGGTGAAGAGAGGGAAGTGTTTGGCTCGGGTGGGTACCACAGCCCTGAACCAGCACCTGCGAATCAACCACTGGCGGGTGTATGACGAGATGAAGCGTGGTGGTGGTAGCAGCGCCACCACCACAAGTGAGCAGGGTACAGCAGCCCCTGCCACAGCTTCATCTCTTCCCAGCAGGTCATGCCCCCCCGCTCCCTCTAGTAGAGCTACTGGTACCGGCATCCAGACCTCTACTTTCACAGCACCCTCCGCGTCTGTGTCCTGCACTGCCGTCCGTCGCCAGGCGTCGATTTCAGACGCCTTTGAACGCACCACTCCCTTCCCCCCTGGAGACCGACGTGTGCGTTCCCTCAATGGGCTCCTGGCAAGGGTTATTGCCCAACATCTGCTGCCCTTCAACATAGTTGACAGCAACAACTTCAGGCAGATGGAGCAGGCTCAACCCCAATGGCGTGTCCCCAGCCGCCATTTCTTTGCCAGGACTGGTGTCCCTGCCCTACACCAGCACATTGTGCAGAATGTAACCCTGTCGCTGGATCACGCTGTCAGTGACAGGGTTCATCTGACAATGGATGGCTGGACCAGCAGGCATGGGCAGGGGCGCTACATAAGTTTCACGGCCCATTGGGTTTCCCTCCGAGGCGCCGGGGAGGGATCGGCGGCAACAGATTTTGTGGTGCCGCCCCGGGGTGTCCAGGGGAGAACTGCTGGTCTCCCTCAAGCCACTGTCTCTGCAGCTGCTGAGCCTCCCAGCAAGCGCCCCCGTAGCTACTCAAGTGTGGGGCACGTGCGCTGTCAGGCCGTGCTCCAGCTTGTTAGTTTAGGGGACCGGAGACACACTGGCACTGAAGTGCTGACCGCACTTCAGGCTCAGGTCCAGAAGTGGCTGACACCCCGAAGGCTCCAGGCAGGTATGGTTGTCTGTGATAACGGCAGCAACCTACTCGCCGCCCTCAATGCTGGCAGTCTGACCCACGTCTGGCACATGTCCTCAACCTTGTGGTGCAGAAGTTCCTGCGCACCTATCCCGGGTTGAGTGACATTGTGCTAAGGGTGCGTAGGATTGCCAGCCACTTCAGGCGCTCCCCAACCGCTACCGCGTCCCTGTCCAATTTGCAGCGGGTCAACAGGCTGCCCCTTCACAGGCTGATTGTGGACAGTGTGACGCGGTGGAACTCCACCCTCCACATGCTGAAGAGGTTGTGGGAGCAGCGAAGGGCGGTGAGGGAGTACCTGCTGGAGCTAGGCACTGAGAGGACTTCACTAAAACTCCCTTTCATCACCTGTGCGGAGTGGGGGCAGATACACCAGGTCTGCCATGTGTTGTCCTCCTTCGAGCAGGCGACCAAGATGGTGAGCAGGGAGCATGTCGGCCTCAATGACGTGCTCCCTATAGTGTTCGTGCTGGAGAGGACACTAGATCGCCTGCTCGAAGCTGGGGAGAGTGCCTTGGTGGAGCAGGAGGCGGCAGCAATGCTCCACCGAGACCAGGGCCAGGACGAGGAGGAGGAGGAGGATGATGATGATGAGGAGGTTGCTGGTGTCGTCCTGGAGTCAGGGCCTGGTCCTGAGGCCTGGTCAGGAGGGAGAGTCGGTGTTGGGGGCACCGATAGTCCAGGGGTTGGGCATCTCTGAGCGTGAGGGATGAAGAGTCTGACCTCATTGACCTGGGCAGCAGTGAGGAGTCACAGCGGGCTGTGCTCTTCCCCATGGCTGCCCACATGCTGAGATGCTTCAGGAGGGACCCCCGGATTAAGACCATCAAGGAGAGGGATGATTTTTGGATGGCCACCCTTTTGGATCCCAGGTGCAAGGGGAAACTGGAGCAGTTCATCCCAGCCAGCCAGAGGCAGCACCGGATGGAGGAACTGCAGGCAGGCATTGTCAGCCGGTTGGAGCAGGCAACTCCCCGGCCTCCAGTTGTCCCCCCTCATCTCACCCAGCAGGTGGCTGCACCCAGCAGCAGCCGAGCAGGGGACCTAATGGATGAGATGAGGATGTTCTTCCAATCGGAGCGACCCAGTACCAGCAGCAGCAGCAGCAGTCACCACCAGCGGCTGGCCCACATGGTGGCAGATTACATGGCGTCCGTCGGTGCTTCTGAGAGTATGATTAACGACGACCCCATGGAGTACTGGGTTGCCAGATTGGACACCTGCCGCGAGCTCGCTCAGTATGCGCTGGAGTTATTGTCTTGCCCCCCCTCCAGCGTACTATCTGAGCGGACATTCAGCGCGGCAGGTGGGGTGGTCACGGACAAGAGGACCCGTCTGTCCACAGACTCCGTGGACAGACTCACATTCATAAAGATGAATGAGTCCTGGATCGGCGGTGACTTTCTGGCACCCGCCGTCGGTTCAGGGCGCTGAAGGGTCCCTTGTCATGCATTCCCTGATGGAGCCCCGGACCTGATGTATTTACAGTGCTGAATATAACTATTTGAACACCTGAGAAAATCAATGTTAATATTTGGTACAGTAGGCTTTGTTTGCAATTACAGCGGTCAAACCTTTCTTGTAGTTTTTCACCAGCTTTGCACACACTGGAGGAGGGATTTTGGCCCACTCCTCCACACAGATCTTCTCTACATCAGTCAGGTTTCTGGGCTCTCGCTGAGAAACACGGAGTTTGAGCTCCCTCCAAAGATTCTCTATTGGGTTTAGGTCTGGAGACTGGCTAGGCCACGCCAGAACCTTGATATGCTCCTTACAGAGCCACTCTTTGGTTATCCTGGCTGTGTGCTTTGGGTCATTGTCATGTTGGAAGACCCAGCCTCGACCCATCTTCAAAGCTCTAACTCAGGGAAGGAGGTTGTTGCCCAAAATCTCGCAATACATGGCCCCGGTCATCCTCTCCTTAATACAGTGCAGTCACCCTGTCCCATGTGCAGAAAAACACCCCCAAAGCATGATGCTACCAACCCCATGCTTCACAGTAGGGATGGCGTTCTTGGCATGGTACTCATCATTCTTCTTCCTCCGAACACGGTTAGTGGAATTATGACCAAAAAGTTATATTATGGTCTCATCTGACCACATGACTTTCTCCCATGACTCCTCTGGATCAGTCAAGACAACTATGTCAGAAGTTATTTCCCACTCTATATACTACTATTACCACTGCTGTTCATCATGGCACCTCCTGCCCAAGTGATTTGACTCTGTATCTACTACTACTACTACTACTGCTGCTGCTCAGTCAAGACACCTATGTCAGAAGTTATTTGCCACTCTATACTCCTATTACCACTGCTGTTCATCATGGCACCTCCTGCCCAAGTGATATGACTCTATCTACTACTATTACTACTACTGCTGCTGCTCAGTCAAGACACCTATGTCACAAGTTATTTGCCACTCTATACTCCTATTACCGCTGCTGTTCATCATGGCACCTCCTGGCCAAGTGATATGACTCTGTATCTACTACTACTACCACTACTACTGCTGCTGCTCAGTCAAGACACCTATGTCAGAAGTTATTTGCCACTCTATACTACAATTACCACTGCTGTTCATCATGGCACCTCCTGCCCAAGTGATATGACTCTGTATCTACTACTACTACTACTACTGCTGCTGCTGCTCAGTCAAGACACCTATGTCAGAAGTTATTTGCCACTCTATACTCCTATTACCACTGCTGTTCATCATGGCACCTCCTGCCCAAGTGATTTGACACTGTATTGTCAATGTCTAATACTATTACTACTACTGCTGCTCAATCAAGACACCTATGTCAGAAGTTATTTGACACTCTATACTACCATTACCACTGCTGTTCATCATGGCACCTCCTGCCCAAGTGATATGACTCTGTATCTACTACTACTACTACTACTACTGCTGCTGCTCAGTCAAGACACCTATGTCAGAAGTTATTTGCCACTCTATACTCCTATTACCACTGCTGTTCATCATGGCACCTCCTGCCCAAGTGATATGACTCTGTATCTACTACTACTACTACTACTGCTGCTGCTCAGTCAAGACACCTATGTCACAAGTTATTTGCCACTCTATACTCCTATTACCACTGCTGTTCATCATGGCACCTCCTGCCCAAGTGATATGACTCTGTATCTACTACTACTACTACTACTACTGCTGCTGCTCAGTCAAGACACCTATGTCAGAAGTTATTTGCCACTCTATACTCCTATTACCACTGCTGTTCATCATGGCACCTCCTGCCCAAGTGATATGACTCTGTATCTACTACTACTACTACTACTGCTGCTGCTCAGTCAAGACACCTATGTCAGAAGTTATATGCCACTCTATACTCCTATTACCGCTGCTGTTCATCATGGCACCTCCTGGCCAAGTCATATGACTCTGTATCTACTACTACTACTACTACTACTACTGCTGCTGCTCAGTCAAGACACCTATGTCACAAGTTATTTGCCACTCTATACTCCTATTACCACTGCTGTTCATCATGGCACCTCCTGCCCAAGTGATATGACTCTGTATCTACTACTACTACTACTGCTGCTGCTCAGTCAAGACACCTATGTCACAAGTTATTTGCCACTCTATACTCCTATTACCACTGCTGTTCATCATGGCACCTCCTGCCCAAGTGATTTGACACTGTATTGTCAATGTCTACTACTACTACTACTGCTGCTGCTGCTCAATCAAGACACCTATGTCACTAGTTATTTGCCACTCTATACTACTATTACCACTACTGCTGCTGCTGCTGCTGTTCATCATGGCACCTCTTGCCCAAGTGATTTGACACTGTATTGTCAATGTCTACTACTACTATTGCTGCTCAGTCAAGACACCTATGTCACAATTTTTTTTACACTATTGACTACTATGGCCACTACTGATGCTGTAAAGTCTTCCCCAAGTGTTTTGATGCTATCTAGTACTATTACCACTACTGCTTGTAAATCCTGCCTGTGTGATACTTAGTGGGAATGCTTTAATAAGCATTCCCAGTATGGATACCCGTAAATTTATTATTCTTAATTAGTGGGAATGCTTTAATAAGCATTCCCAGTATTGATATTCGTTTTTTATTATTATTTTTCTCCTTTATTATTCCGTACTTTTTTTGGCTCTGCGTAACTTCGGCATACTTTCAGCTATTGAGACCATTCAACTATTAAAAGGTTTGTCTCGTTCAGCTAACGATGGGACTTCTTCAAGTTTTTTTGTACTATTTATACTTTTTAAAATATTAAGCTTTTAGACACTTTTTTTAACATTGAAGTCAATGAGAACATCCTTTTTCCCTTTGAAATCACATGCCCTGCCAAAAGTTTCAGCTCCTTCATACTTTCACTTACAGACACCAAACAAACTTTAAAGCGGTCACAAAATATTCAGGTATCCGGCTATGACATTTCAGATTGATATCTTTTACGGTTTTTGTGAAAACGCAATTTACGTTTAGCGATTTTTTTCAGAAAATGTAATCTGTTATAATGTAATCCTATGGAAGGGATTTAGATTGTGTCATGTGACCTTTAGAGTGGAGATGATTGAAAAAAAAGTTATCTTTAAAAAAAGGGGAAACAAATTGCTCTCACGCCCACAAGATCTACTTGTCATACACAATTTATATATCAAAACGTAGGTATTTTTGTCTGGTTTCAGGCAATGTGATCAGTTTTGTGATAGGCATTTGACTTTTAGTTCCAGGAGCTTCTAAAGGACAAGATCGACAAAACCACTCTCATTGACTCTCATGTTAAAAATTTTGAAAATGTTCCTGCAAAACACACAAAGATGCTCTTTTCTAAATCGCTGGCATGGCCACAATTTTAAGTTTATCAACATAAATTTCATATCGATGCGTTCACAAGGGCCGTGTCTTTCAAACGGTGAAGTCGCTGTATCGATCGCATGTACGGTTGTGGATTTATTAAGTTTTGTTTGAAGGCTTAATTCATGTATTTGGTCTGTGAATTAAAAGCGTTTGTAATGGTATTTCTTTCCATAAATAGCTTTCTACCTCAGTGCAATATTCCTCCTCACTTACCTGGGGGGAGGGGAAACCTCTTGAGGGGGGAGGGGCGACCAGGAAGTCAGGATAATCTCTACTTTGCAGATAGAGAAAGGAGCTGTGTGTCCTAAAGATAGTGTAGTGGTTATGGTGAATAGCTTTTGCGCGGGCTCAGTAATTCAGCTATTCAGCATTCCCACTCGCATTTTCCTCAGGAAATGCATTGTCTAGTTAGTGGGAATGCTTAATAAGCATTCCCAGTATTGATATTCGTTTTTTAGTGGGAATGCTTTAATAAGCATTCCCAGTATTAGTGGGAATGCTTTAATAAGCATTCCCAGTATTGATATTTAGTGGGAATGCTTTAATAAGCATTAACAGTATTGATATTCGTTTTTTATTATTCTTCTTAATTTTAATTAGTGGGAATGCTTTAATAAGCATTCCCAGTATTGATATTCGTTTTTTATTATTAGTGGGAATGCTTTCATAAGCATTCCCAGTATTGATATTCGTTTTTTATTATTAGTGGAAATGCTTTAATAAGCATTCCCAGTATTGATATTCGTTTTTTATTATTCTTCTTCTTAATTTTAATTTTATTATTCCGTACGTTTTTTGGCTCTGCGTAACTTCTGCATACTTTCAGCTATTGAGACCATTCAACTATTAAAATGTTCGTCTCGTTCAGCTAACGATGGGACTTCTTCAAGTTTTTTTGTACTATTTATACTTTTTAAAATATTAAGCTTTTAGACACTTTTTTTTAACATTGAAGTCAATGAGAACATCCTTTTTCCTGCTTCAAAACACACGTTCTGCCAAAAGTTTCAGCTCCTTCATACTTTCACTTACAGACACCAAACAAACTTTAAAGCGGTCACAAAATATTCAGCTATCCAAACATGACTTTTTAGATTGATATCTTTTACGGTTTTTGTGAAAACGCAATTTACGTTTAGTGATTTTTTTATCGGTTATAATGTAATCCTATGGAGCAGGTTTAGAGTGTGTCATGTGACCTTTAGAGTGGAGATCATCCACAAAAAATATTATCTTTAAAAAAAGGGGGAACAAATTGCTCTCACGCCCACAAGATCTACTTGTCATACACAATTTATATATCAAAACGTAGGTATGCTTGTCTGGTTTCAGGCAATGTGATCAGTTTTGTGATACGTATTTTAGTTTTAGTTCCTGGAGCTTCTAAAGGACAAGTGCCTGAAATCTTCTCTCATAGACTCTCATGTTAAATTATCTAAAAAATGTTTCTGCAAAACACACAAACACGCTCTTTTCTAAATCGCTGACATGGCCACATTTTTAAGTTTATCAACATAAATTTCATATCGCTGCGTTCACAAGGGCCGTGTCTTTCAAACGGTGTAGTCGCTGTATCGATCGCATGTACGGTTGTGGATTTATTACGTTTTGTTTGAAGGCTTCGATAACTGATTTTGTGTGTGGATGAAAGCGTTTCTAATGGTATTTTGATTCCCTAAATAGCTTTCCTTACCTCAGTGCAGTCCTCCTCCCCCACCTCATGTGGAGAAAGCCTCTTGAGGGGGGAGGGGCGACCAGGCAAGTCAGGACACTCTCTATATTGCAGATAGAGAAAAGAGCTGTGTGATATTAGGCTTTATAAGTACTGAAGGAACACTGCTTGTATGTCCTAAAGATACTGTAGTGGTTATGGTGAATGGCTTTTGTGCGGGCTCAGCAATTCAGCTATTCAGCATTCCCACTCGCATTTTCCTCAGGAAACACACAAAGACGCTCTTTTCTAAATCGCTGGCATGGCCACAATTTTAAGTTTATCAACATAAATTTCATATCGATGCGTTCACAAGGGCCGTGTCTTTCAAACGGTGAAGTCGCTGTATCGATCGCATGTACGGTTGTGGATTTATTACGTTTTGTTTGGAGGCGTAATTCATGTATTGGTCTGTGAATTAAAAGGCGTTTGTAATGGAATTTCTTTCCATAAATAGCTTTCTACCTCAGTGCAATATTCCTCCTCACTGACCTGGGGGGGAGGGGAAACCTCTTGAGGGGGAGGGGCGACCAGGAAGTCAGGATACTCTCTACTTTGCAGATAGAGAAAGGAGCTGTGTGTCCTAAAGATAGTGTAGTGGTTATGGTGAATGGCTTTGGTGCGGGCTCAGCAATTCAGCATTCCCACTCGCATTTTCCTCAGGGAATGCATTGTCTAGTTCTTCTTCTTAATTTTAATTTTAATTTTATTATTCCGTACGTTTTTTGGCTCTGCGTAACTTCTGCATACTTTGAGCTATTGAGACCATTCAACTATTAAAATGTTCGTCTCGTTCAGCTAACGATGGGACTTCTTCAAGTTTTTTTGTACTATTTATACTTTTTAAAATATTAAGCTTTTAGACACTTTTTTTTAACATTGAAGTCAATGAGAACATGCTTTTTACCGCTTCAAAACACACGTTCTGCCAAAAGTTTCAGCTCCTTCATACTTTCACTTACAGACACCAAACAAACTTTAAAGCGGTCACAAAATATTCAGCTATCCAAACATGACTTTTTAGATTGATATCTTTTACGGTTTTTGTGAAAACGCAATTTACGTTTAGTGATATTTTATCGGTTATAATGTAATCCTATGGAGCAGGTTTAGAGTGTGTCATGTGACCTTTAGAGTGCAGATCATCCACAAAAAATATTATCTTTAAAAAAAGGGGGAACAAATTGCTCTCACGCCCACAAGATCTACTTGTCATACACAATTTATATATCAAAACGTAGGTATGCTTGTCTGGTTTCAGGCAATGTGATCAGTTTTGTGATACGTATTTTAGTTTTAGTTCCAGGAGCTTCTAAAGGACAAGAGTCATGTTAAAAAGTCTAAAAAATGTTTCTGCAAAACACACAAAGACGCTCTTTTCTAAATCGCTGACATGGGCACATTTTTAAGTTTATCAACATAAATTTCATATCGATGCGTTCACAAGGGCCGTGTCTTTCAAACGGTGAAGTCGCTGTATCGATCGCATGTACGGTTGTGGATTTATTACGTTTTGTTTGAAGGCGTAATTCATGCATTGGTCTGTGAATTAAAAGGCGTTTGTAATGGCATTTCTTTCCATAAATAGCTTTCTACCTCAGTGCAATATTCCTCCTCACTGACCTGGGGGGAGGGGAAACCTCCTGAAGGGGGGAGGGGCGACCAGGAAGTCAGCATACTCTCTACTTTGCAGATAGAGAAAGGAGCTGTGTGTCCTAAAGATAGTGTAGTGGTTATGGTGAATGGCTTTGGTGCGGGCTCAGCTATTCAGCATTCCCACTCGCATTTTCCTCAGGAAATGCATTTTCTAGTTAGTGGGAATGCTTTAATAAGCATTCCCAGTATTGATATTCGTTTTTTATTATTAGTGGGAATATTTTAATAAGCATTCCCAGTATTGATATTCGTTTTTTATTATTCTTTTTATTCTTATCCTTTATTCCGTACGTTTTTTGGCTCTGCGTAACTTCTGCATACTTTGAGCTATTGAGACCATTCAACTATTAAAATGTTCGTCTCGTTCAGCTAACGATGGGACTTCTTCAAGTTTTTTTGTACTATTTATACTTTTTAAAATATTAAGCTTTTAGACACTTTTTTTTAACATTGAAGTCAATGAGAACATGCTTTTTACCGCTTCAAAACACACGTTCTGCCAAAAGTTTCAGCTCCTTCATACTTTCACTTACAGACACCAAACAAACTTTAAAGCGGTCACAAAATATTCAGCTATCCAAACATGACTTTTTAGATTGATATCTTTTACAGTTTTTGTGAAAACGCAATTTACGTTTAGTGATTTTTTATCGGTTATAATGTAATCCTATGGAGCAGGTTTAGAGTGTGTCATGTGACCTTTAGAGTGCAGATCATCCACAAAAAATATTATCTTTAAAAAAAGGGGGAACAAATTGCTCTCACGCCCACAAGATCTACTTGTCATACACAATTTATATATCAAAACGTAGGTATGCTTGTCTGGTTTCAGGCAATGTGATCAGTTTTGTGATACGTGTTTTAGTTTTAGTTCCAGGAGCTTCTAAAGGACAAGAGTCATGTTAAAAAGTCTAAAAAATGTTTCTGCAAAACACACAAAGACGCTCTTTTCTAAATCGCTGACATGGCCACATTTTTTAGTTCATCAACATAAATTTCATATCGATGCGTTCACAAGGGCCGTGTCTTTCAAACGGTGAAGTCGCTGTATCGATCGCATGTACGGTTGTGGATTTATTACGTTTTGTTTGAAGGCTTCGATAACTGATTTTGTGTGTGGATGAAAGCGTTTCTAATGGTATTTTGATTCCCTAAATAGCTTTCCTTACCTCAGTGCAGTCCTCCTCCCCCACCTCATGTGGAGAAAGCCTCTTGAGGGGGGAGGGGCGACCAGTCAAGTCAGGACACTCTCTATATTGCAGATAGAGAAAGGAGCTGTGTGATATTAGGCTTTATAAGTACTGAAGGAACACTGCTTGTATGTCCTAAAGATAGTGTAGTGGTTATGGTGAATGGCTTTTGTGCGGGCTCAGCAATTCAGCTATTCAGCATTCCCACTCGCATTTTCCTCAGGAAACACACAAAGACGCTCTTTTCTAAATCGCTGGCATGGCCACAATTTTAAGTTTATCAACATAAATTTCATATCGATGCGTTCACAAGGGCCGTGTCTTTCAAACGGTGAAGTCGCTGTATCGATCGCATGTACGGTTGTGGATTTATTACGTTTTGTTTGAAGGCTTCGATAACTGATTTTGTGTGTGGATGAAAGCGTTTCTAATGGTATTTTGATTCCCTAAATAGCTTTCCTTACCTCAGTGCAGTCCTCCTCCCCCACCTCATGTGGAGAAAGCCTCTTGAGGGGGGAGGGGCGACCAGTCAAGTCAGGACACTCTCTATATTGCAGATAGAGAAAGGAGCTGTGTGATATTAGGCTTTATAAGTACTGAAGGAACACTGCTTGTATGTCCTAAAGATAGTGTAGTGGTTATGGTGAATGGCTTTTGTGCGGGCTCAGCAATTCAGCTATTCAGCATTCCCACTCGCATTTTCCTCAGGAAACACACAAAGACGCTCTTTTCTAAATCGCTGGCATGGCCACATTTTTTAGTTTATCAACATAAATTTCATATCGATGCGTTCACAAGGGCCGTGTCTTTTAAACGGTGAAGTCGCTGTATCGATCGCATGTACGGTTGTGGATTTATTACGTTTTGTTTGAAGGCTTCGATAACTGATTTTGTGTGTGGATGAAAGCGTTTCTAATGGTATTTTGATTCCCTAAATAGCTTTCCTTACCTCAGTGCAGTCCTCCTCCCCCACCTCATGTGGAGAAAGCCTCTTGAGGGGGGAGGGGCGACCAGTCAAGTCAGGACACTCTCTATATTGCAGATAGAGAAAGGAGCTGTGTGATATTAGGCTTTATAAGTACTGAAGGAACACTGCTTGTATGTCCTAAAGATAGTGTAGTGGTTATGGTGAATGGCTTTTGTGCGGGCTCAGCAATTCAGCTATTCAGCATTCCCACTCGCATTTTCCTCAGGAAACACACAAAGACGCTCTTTTCTAAATCGCTGGCATGGCCACAATTTTAAGTTTATCAACATAAATTTCATATCGATGCGTTCACAAGGGCCGTGTCTTTCAAACGGTGAAGTCGCTGTATCGATCGCATGTACGGTTGTGGATTTATTACGTTTTGTTTGGAGGCGTAATTCATGTATTGGTCTGTGAATTAAAAGGCGTTTGTAATGGAATTTCTTTCCATAAATAGCTTTCTACCTCAGTGCAATATTCCTCCTCACTGACCTGGGGGGGAGGGGAAACCTCTTGAGGGGGAGGGGCGACCAGGAAGTCAGGATACTCTCTACTTTGCAGATAGAGAAAGGAGCTGTGTGTCCTAAAGATAGTGTAGTGGTTATGGTGAATGGCTTTGGTGCGGGCTCAGCAATTCAGCATTCCCACTCGCATTTTCCTCAGGGAATGCATTGTCTAGTTCTTCTTCTTAATTTTAATTAGTGGGAATGCTTTAATAAGCATTCCCAGTATTGATATTCGTTTTTTATTATTAGTGGGAATGCTTTAATAAGCATTCCCAGTATTGATATTCGTTTTTTATTATTCTTCTTCTTAATTTTATTCCGTACGTTTTTTGGCTCTGCGTAACTTCTGCATACTTTCAGCTATTGAGACCATTTAACTTTTAAAATGTTCGTCTCATTCAGCTAACGATGGGACTTCTTCAAGTTTTTTTGTACTATTTATACTTTTTAAAATATTAAGCTTTTAGACACTTTTTTTTAACATTGAAGTCAATGAGAACATCCTTTTTCCTGCTTCAAAACACACGTTCTGCCAAAAGTTTCAGCTCCTTCATACTTTCACTTACAGACACCAAACAAACTTTAAAGCGGTCACAAAATATTCAGCTATCCAAACATGACTTTTTAGATTGATATCTTATACGGTTTTTGTGAAAACGCAATTTACGTTTAGTGATTTTTTTATCGGTTATAATGTAATCCTATGGAGCAGGTTTAGAGTGTGTCATGTGACCTTTAGAGTGGAGATCTTTGAAAACAAAAATTATCTTTAAAAAAAGGGCGAACAAATTGCTCTCACGCCCACAAGATCTACTTGTCATACACAATTTATATATCAAAACGTAGGTATGCTTGTCTGGTTTCAGGCAATGTGATCAGTTTTGTGATACGTATTTTAGTTTTAGTTCCAGGAGCTTCTAAACGACAAGAGTGACAAAACCACTCTCATTGACCGTCCATGTTAAAAATTTAAAACATTTTCCTGCAAAACACACAAAGACGCTCTTTTCTAAATCGCTGGCATGGCCACAATTTTAAGTTTATCAACATAAATTTCATATCGATGCGTTCACAAGGGCCGTGTCTTTCAAACGGTGAAGTCGCTGTATCGATCGCATGTACGGTTGTGGATTTATTACGTTTTGTTTGGAGGCGTAATTAATGTATTGGTCTGTGAATTAAAAGGCGTTTGTAATGGAATTTCTTTCCATAAATAGCTTTCCTTACCTCAGGGCAATATTCCTCCTCACTGACCTGGGGGGGAGGGGAAACCTCTTGAGGGGGGAGGGGCGACCAGGAAGTCAGGATACTCTCTACTTTGCAGATAGAGAAAGGAGCTGTGTGTCCTAAAGATAGTGTAGTGGTTATGGTGAATGGCTTTGGTGCGGGCTCAGCAATTCAGCATTCCCACTCGCATTTTCCTCAGGGAATGCATTTTCTAGTTTTATTCTTATTTATTCCGTACGTTTTTTGGCTCTGCGTAACTTCTGCATACTTTCAGCTATTGAGACCATTTAACTTTTAAAATGTTCGTCCCATTCAGCTAACGATGGGACTTCTTCAAGTTTTTTTGTACTATTTATACTTTTTAAAATATTAAGCTTTTAGACACTTTTTTTTAACATTGAAGTCAATGAGAACATCCTTTTTCCTGCTTCAAAACACACGTTCTGCCAAAAGTTTCAGCTCCTTCATACTTTCACTTACAGACACCAAACAAACTTTAAAGCGGTCACAAAATATTCAGCTATCCAAACATGACTTTTTAGATTGATATCTTATACGGTTTTTGTGAAAACGCAATTTACGTTTAGTGATTTTTTATCGGTTATAATGTAATCCTATGGAGCAGGTTTAGAGTGTGTCATGTGACCTTTAGAGTGGAGATCTTTGAAAACAAAAATTATCTTTAAAAAAAGGGCGAACAAATTGCTCTCACGCCCACAAGATCTACTTGTCATACACAATTTATATATCAAAACGTAGGTATGCTTGTCTGGTTTCAGGCAATGTGATCAGTTTTGTGATACGTATTTTAGTTTTAGTTCCAGGAGCTTCTAAAGGACAAGAGTGACAAAACCACTCTCATTGACCGTCCATGTTAAAAAATTTAAAATTTTCCTGCAAAACACACAAAGACGCTCTTTTCTAAATCGCTGGCATGGCCACAATTTTAAGTTTATCAACATAAATTTCATATCGATGCGTTCACAAGGGCCGTGTCTTTCAAACGGTGAAGTCGCTGTATCGATCGCATGTACGGTTGTGGATTTATTACGTTTTGTTTGGAGGCGTAATTAATGTATTGGTCTGTGAATTAAAAGGCGTTTGTAATGGAATTTCTTTCCATAAATAGCTTTCCTTACCTCAGGGCAATATTCCTCCTCACTGACCTGGGGGGAGGGGAAACCTCTTGAGGGGGGAGGGGCGACCAGGAAGTCAGGATACTCTCTACTTTGCAGATAGAGAAAGGAGCTGTGTGTCCTAAAGATAGTGTAGTGGTTATGGTGAATGGCTTTGGTGCGGGCTCAGCAATTCAGCATTCCCACTCGCATTTTCCTCAGGGAATGCATTTTCTAGTTTTAATTTTATTATTCCGTACGTTTTTTGGCTCTGCGTAACTTCTGCATACTTTGAGCTATTGAGACCATTCAACTATTAAAATGTTCGTCTCGTTCAGCTAACGATGGGACTTCTTCAAGTTTTTTTGTACTATTTATACTTTTTAAAATATTAAGCTTTTAGACACTTTTTTTTAACATTGAAGTCAATGAGAACATCTTTTTCCTGCTTCAAAACACACGTTCTGCCAAAAGTTTCAGCTCCTTCATACTTTCACTTACAGACACCAAACAAACTTTAAAGCGGTCACAAAATATTCAGCTATCCAAACATGACTTTTAGATTGATATCTTTTACGGTTTTTGTGAAAACGCAATTTACGTTTAGTGATATTTCAGAAAATGGAATCGGTTATAATGTAACCCTATGGAAGGGTTTAGAGTGTGTCA